>NC_049211.1:13555418-13815418 GCF_013347855.1 Anguilla anguilla | reverse complement strand
GGCTGGGACTGTTTCCCGTTTCTGCAGCGTGACGCAGTTTGATGATCAAGATGGTAGTCGCCCGAGGGACAGGGGGCTGCCATTTTTAACCAGGAAGTGAACCCAGAGGCCTTCTGTTGTCAGGGCAGCCGCGCAGAGCACAGGGTGACTAAACCCCTGCGTCATTTTCAGGGGCCCTGATTAAAGCTGCCTCCTCACCGCAGAGGTCGAGAAATTACCAGGGGCCCGTGAAATCTCGAAAATTCCAAATACAAGCATAACATGAGAGCGGGGAAAATGACTTTCATTTCCGTGCAGAGCAAAATAGTAAACACGGACTTGCTTGATGGTGACTAATTCTGCTTCTCACAATTGTAAAATCCATGGAAGATATTTGTAAATGTGTAGTTGTATCTCTAGAAATATGTGTTTTTAGGCTTTTCTGTATTTTCTCTGGGATTGGCTTGTTTGTTTTCACAATGCGATTATCACCATATCAGATTAGTGGACGGACAGTACCACAGTAATTAGAACAATGCGGAAAGCGCAGTGTGTTAGAGGAAGTCCTTTATGGATAGAGCACTGTTTGTCAGTGGTTTGCAGGGGGAAAATGGCCACAGAAATTTCCATGTGCCCACCAAGTGTCAGAGGGAGCATTTATTTATCACAGTGGTCTGTATACCCACCAGCCAATAGAGCAGCAGTCATTTTAGCTGATTGGGGGTTTGACTTCATACATATTCAATCTGGCCATTGTTATGTGTTCTGGGAAGGGCTTATGCAAATGAGTTCTGTGGGTCTGCCTTATCAGATCTATCAGAGCGGCCTTCATCGCGCGGGGCGGCGTCGGGCCGCTGAGGAAGAGCGCCCAAAAGCAGGCGTGAGGTTTGCAGCGAGGCGTGAGGACGGGCGCGGTCAAGCGGTCCAGCGGCTGCTCCCGCCGTCTCAGTGAGGGGGAGGAACGAGAGAAAAAAGAGTTTTTTTCCGTGTTCTTCTTCCTGGATGACACTCTTCCAAATGTCACAGGAACACGCGACTGCGGCTAGCAGGCTCTCAGGTCTGGAGAGGCTGGGCCTTGGAGAGGAGCTCCACACCGGCAGCCCCCCTGCTGTCACTGTGGCTCTCAGCTTCATCCAGAGCGCTGCCTGCGGTTCACAAGCATTCACTTCCCTAACGTAGCTTTCTCACTGATACTGAAACCCGCATCGCTTTCCACCGCACGGTTCCCCAGTGTACTGAGCCACCAGTCCCCATCGAACCATGGCCATGTGTTCAAGAACAGCCAAATCTTTGTGAAGATAAATATTATTATAAAATGTTAAAACCTTCCACTTAATTAGAACCTGTGAGTCATTGTGTTATCACTACCGCAAAGGTTGTTGTCACCATTAGCATGTCAGTGCGTAACTTATTTTTAGGTGTTCTGAGGATTTGAAGTATGGATGAGTTTGACATGTTTCTTCCATTTGACAGCATCAACAACAGCATTTAAGTCATTTTCTCTCTTCCTTCGAACTTCTATATCAGTCCTCATTGTCGGTTCTTCTGCACTTGTATTTTTAACTCAGTTAACTCTGCCTCGTCCCCCATTTAATTTCAACATTAAACAGACAACAGACATATTCTTGTGTGTGTCCTCAGTAAGGACCTCCAGCTCCAGGGTTTTTTTCCTCCCCCTTTGCATTAATGCCCCTCGCCTGTTTGGTTGTGGTTCATTGGCTGTTTCCATTCACATGGTCGCAGCATATGCAAATTGTGTGTTTTATTGAGGGCGGTGTCGAACAGAATCGCGGTGAGGGATATTTAAATTGGCTGTCGGCGGCTGACATCATTAACATAATTGTTGATAAATATGCGGCAGTCGGGCGGATGGCTGGGCAGGCTAGTCTCTGTCATTGAAAGCCAGGCTGCGTTCTTTGATGTTTCTATCTCTTAGGCAATTAACAGAAGCATATTTCTTGTCACACTCACAGTTATTTTCATATTTTTGGAGGAAAAAGTGTCAACCTGTCGGCATAGATGACAGTGTGTCCTGTGCGGTGTTTATTCGAATAACAGAAACGCTGCCAGTTAGATACCTGGCTACCACACTATTTAACGCTTGTGATGTGCAGCCTTGCTGAAAGATAAATATATGCTGAAAACGTGTAGTTTGTGAAGTAAATGTGTAATTTTACTAATAATATGCATTATGTTGTCAACAGGGTGGTTTTTGGATTCTCTCCAAACCAATATTTGATATACAAACTTGTTTCTAATCAAATGGTCTTGTACCTTGCTCAGTGAAACATAACAATAGTATGAATGTATAGGTTTATATTTCGGCTCTCAGGCACCAATTTCCTGCTTTCAGTAAGTGATTTTGTCAAACACATCTGTGCTAAAACCTTAGCCCTACTTACTATATCCAAACTAAGGCTGTTTATAAAAAACAGTTGAGGCCATCTCAAAACCTTTACTGAGTTTGCTCATGTTTGTCCACAGGCTTAAATTTTCAAGGAAATACTCGGCCTTTGTTATTTGTGAGAGTCTCTTTAGTCCTGAAGGGCAACAGGGGTCTGTTTGTTGTTTGGCCCGATGCTGAGACGCTGGAGACACACGAGGACATTGTGGGCTTTGTCCTGCTCCTCTGTCCCAGATACAGCCCGTGCCAACCCCCTGCCCGGCTCTGGGTGTCCAGGCGAACTCAAGGCCGCCGTGTCTGAGTGTGTGCCTGTGTTGTTGTTGGGAGAGATGGGCAGAGGCACGAGCGCAGAGCGCACGAGCTTCCCCGAGACGGCGCTCCGCTTTCTCCCAGCGGCAGCGGGTGGAAGCTGTGCCCTGACGAGGCTGCTGCAGCCCCAGGAACACGAGACGCCCCTATGCTGGAGGAACTTGAAAGGTTTTGGGTGGAGTGGAGGGAAGGGGGGGGGGGGGGGACCCTGTCCCCTGTCCCCTGTCCCCTGTCAGCCCGCATGTGAGGAGGCGGTTGTGGGAAGCGCTAGCCTCCGCTCTGGCTGCTGGAGCACGTTGCTGATTCAGTCGCGGCTGTATTCGGGGCATGTCAGGGAGCGTGAGCCTGTGAGCGCGCTCTCCTGCCAAGTGACACCGTGCCCCCCCGATGTCCCTGTCCTTGCCGGGTCTTCACAGAGACGCTGAATATGGATGACTCCCGCGAGCGAAGCGCTCGCCAGCGCGCCGGAGAGCAGGCGCCCTCAGTGCCAGGCTGGAACATTAGGCCACATGCTCCTTATCTCTGTTTCCTGTGAAGGTGGGCAGGCATAACAGGAAGTGCAGGCCTCTCCACACCTACATGGGATATTGTCTCTGATTTTCACTCACAGAGGGGACCCTTTCTCTCGCTGCGATGGCTGGTTTATGTGGAAGCCTTTGGGCTTTGAGTTTAAGTGTGGAGAGGGTGAGGGTGTATGTGCGGCCGGTTCCACTGCGCGCCTCTCTTTCCTGCTCCCTTCCTCTCCTCCCTCTCCCCCCCGCTCTGCCAGCGGTGACCCTTCCCCCTACCCCCCCGCCGGCGCTCTGGAGCAGTGGGCCGGTGTTCCTTTAAGAATAAGAATAAGAGAGAAGGGTGCCTGATCCCACACAGACCACGGTGCTGTTCCTGAGGGGGATTTGTGTAGAGCTGGCAGGAATTAGGCTAGCCTTGCTCTGCGCGCATGAATACTTTTTATACTCTAATAAATAAACGGCTGCCTCCACTGCTGTTGTTCCCCAAAGGCCGATTGCTCTCTCTCTCTCTCTCTCTCTCTCTCTCTCTCTCTCTCGCTCCCTCCCTTTCTCTATCCTGCTCTCCCTCCCAATCCTTCTTCCTCTGCATCTCCATCTCTCTGTCCTCCTTCCCATTTTTCTCTCCAGCCCCCTCCCTTTCCGTCTTCGTCTCCCGCTCCTTCTATCTCTCCCTCGCTCTTCGCTTCCCTCTCTCTCTCTCTGACCTCTTCTGCGTCTCCCCCCCCTCTGACCTGCTTCCTGCCTCTCTCTCCTCCCCATTCTCTCTCTCTGACCTCCTCTCTGCCTCTCTCTCTCTTTCACTCTGCCTCCCTGTCTCTCTCCACTCCTCTATCTCTCTCCCACTGACCAGCTCACGGCCCCCCTCCCTCACTCTCTCAAACTCGCTCTTTTCCTCCCCTCTCTCCCTCAGTCTCCCTCAGTCTTCTTTCCTCTCAGCTCTCTCCCTCTCTCTCTCTCCCTCTTCCTCTCAGCTCCCTCTCTATCTCTCTCTTCCTCTCAGCTCTCTCTCTCTCTCTGTATTCCTCTCAGCTCTCTCTCTCTCTCTCTTCCTCTCAGCTCTCTCTCTATCTCTCTCTTCCTCTTAGCTCTCTCTCTATCTCTCTCTCTCTCTCTCTCTCTCATCCATTGATCTGCTCTCTGGCTCTCTCCTCCCCTTCCTCAGGGCTTTGTAGGGCTGACCCCAATACTGCCCTCGCCGCACGCGCTCAGAGGACAGCACGTAGCCCTGAGCCCAAATCTGCACACCCAGCCAGCGCTGCACGCGCGCTCTGTCGTTAGAGAGAGAGAGAGAGAGAGAGCGGTCCCGCCCGGCCGGCCGGCCGGCCCAGCCCACATCTGTCAGCCTGAGGAGGGTCCGAGAGAGAGAGAGAGAGAGAGGGTCCGAAACCCCTCCCCCAAGCGCTTCCCGATTGCAGAGGAGACTGCGGCCCCCGGCCGGGCTCCCCTCCACGGGAGCGGAAGGCAATGACCACAGCCATCCATCAGCTGGGCGCACTGGCAAAGCAATGCAGTAAATGATCACTTCTTTAGTAGCTGCCTCTCCTCAGGTTGAGGCCCTGGCCACGCGTTGATGGATGGGGAGGAGAGCGCGCGTTTCTCCGGAGGAGGGGATGGAGATGGACGGGGGCGTGCGGAGGGAGACGGACGGCCTCTTCTCTCTGTCTAGACGCGCTGGTCTTGGGTTTCTGCGTGAAATCTCTGCCTTCGCGCTTGTGATCAGAACAGGCGATACTGTGCACATTCCGTCCACGCTGGGAGTTAGTGGCCGAGCGGCGGACACGCTCCCCTCGCTGACGCTCGTGCTGCTCGGAGTGCTGACACACTTTTAATGAAGTCACGCTGCATTATTTACTCGCTTAACTAACGACCTTCTTCATCGGGTTTGTAAGCCACTTATACGGTTGGGTTCTTAGTAGGTTCTGTTTTACCGCGAGGCTTCAGGGTAGAGCAACAGTGCCCTCCGTTTGCCACGGGAACCTCCAGATCTTCTTCGCAAGTGCACCGCTGCGGTGAGCGGCCGCTGCTTCCCGCCTTGCGCTCGGCGTCAGTAACTGTGCTTCTCGGCGGCCGCGCGGCGGCTGCCATGTCCTGGAGAGACGTGTGGGGATTGTGTGTCGCGCTCTCTGTACTTTAATCAGCGCGCTGTGTGCTCATGAATAAGCACCCTATTATTGGAGGCTGGCCCCGCTCCAGGCTGGATCTGTTTAATAAACTAATTCACAGTAACTCTTCCCGCAGCATGGCGGACCTGCTCTCCGCATCACGCCTTTAACACTTCACTGAACCCAGTGTGTCATTCACCGGGCCCCTGCTGCAACCGTAGAGCACGCAGCGCCCTCTGCTGCCCCCCTGTAGCAACTGCATTTTTTTTGTTGTTTTTTTTCCAGTGTGGGGTCCAGGGCGGGCTGTGAGTTGTTTGAAAGCACGTCCCATAAATAAGCCAGCAGTCTGATGCCCTGTGCTCAGTGAGCTCTGGAAGGCCCAGGGCTTTTGTGTGTTGCCGCCCTTGAGACCGTGTGTGTTATCGCTGAACAGACTGCTTGTGTTGTTTCTCTGTCCCACTGTGTGTTTTGTGCCTCAGTAGGACTTATGTAAGTGTGTGCGCATGTTAGCCTTGGTAATCAGTTACTGTTGAAACATTTAAATGAGAAGGGTTTTGTATTTTTCGCGCTGCCACTTACTGTACAGTTGATGGTGTCATGGTTCGCTCATCCAGTAGGAGAGATATCTGTTCTTCATCGGTCGTTTCCCCTCCTAACCCCCGCTCTCTCTGTTTCCCTCTTTCAGACGACTCCTCTTCAGAGAGCGGCAGTGGGAATGGAATGCACACCCTGACCCCTCCCTCAGCGGGCGGGGCAGCTCCGCCCGAGAGCGCTGGGGCGGGGCCTTACAGCGAGGTGAACGGGAACGGGGCGGCGGGGCCCCTGGACTTCAGCACCACCTCCTCCTCGTCCTCCTCCGAGGACCAGCAGCCAATCAACCTCAGCGAGCGGCTGCCCGCCGGGCCCATGCTGGGCCCCTTCCAGCCCGACCCCCCCGACGGCTTGCGCAGGAAGTACCCCGGAAAACCTGGCCAGCCCGCAGACCTGCGCCACGAGCGCGACGTCAGAGACTACGGCAACAAGGTAGGGCCAAAGCACACACCCTGACAGAAGATTAGAGTCTGTGTGGTGCACTGTCAATGTGAGATTATTGGGGGAAATTATGAGGTCATCCTACAAATGATACAACACTGCAGATCTCAGTTCAGACATATTCAGATAGGTGCAGAATTCAGGTGTAGTGTTCATGATATTTAGATGAAAAGCATTAGAGTTGTGTCCTAAAAAAAGGTTCATCTTATTTTTAAATATGTGCTAGCTTCTCCCATGGTGTTTTCACTGTTTTTTTATTTTTATATCAAATGAATATAAGCAAACGGTGTCAACTGTACGGCTGAGATATTCATGTCTTGCGCAAAAATATAACTGCCACACTCACTGACTGTCTTACTCTGTGTCTCCCCCTGGTGTTACTGAGAAATGAATGTGGAGGACTGATTAACTCTCTTGCTTTATAATTACAATAATGCTGTAGCTGCAGAGGTTCATAGTCTGAAGGACATTTCAAGACGTTTTCTCTCTCAGTGCTCTGTGTATCAAATGAGCCATAGGCCATTTTGGTTCACTGTGCTGATGTCAGAATAGCTAGCATGCAAGCTGCTCCTGCCAATAATAACTTATACCTCTGATCTGTGTTAAGTGGAACTTCACAGAAGGCTGATAACTGACTATAACATTCAGTATAGGTGTCTCGCTAGCATTTGGTATAGTAGACTCGCAGCTCAAACTAGTGGTATTTTCTTCAGGCAATGGGAAAACCCGCTGGGAAAAGTCTTCGGTCAGGTCTGGACATTGTGGACAGAAAAAAAAGTTTTATTTTTGACTGAACTGCAGTAAGGATGTTGAAGTAAAAGCTCACTTTCTGGAGTTTTTGATATTATTTCAGTTTTACTATATATTTTAGTGGCAGTTTCTCACGACCTGGCAGTGACACAATGGCTTTAATAGGGGCTTCAAATGGATTTGTCATTTAAAGCAAGAAAATACACTTTAAGTAACTCTAAAGCAGCTAGTGCAGTGACATTTATGCCTCCAGAGCTTGTATGTGTGTATATTACCTGATTAATATAAAAATACATTTAATCTTACATTTGGTTTGAACTATTTCCTATGAAGCATGCAGCCAGAGAGCACTGCACTCAGGAAAGAAGTGGTATGGCTTCCTGTGTCAACAGTACTACACATGAGAGAAGTGCTTCAGAGCAGCAGCAAATGGTACTGAAGTGTATTTTCTTGCTTTAAACCGCAAACTCGTCATTGTCCCAGTATGAGTCGTTGTAAAGCTGGGAGGTTGTCTAAGAATTCTATAAGCAGCTAAAATATCCTGCATACCGTACAAATACTGATGTAGCCAATCAGAAAATAGTATAAAATAATATGAAAAACTCCAGAAAGATGCATGGAAGAGTATCGTTCAGAAAAGCAGTGCGAGTTTGAATGCATTTCTGTGCTGTGCACTGGCACTCTTATAATGGTTTACTTCCTCAGGTTTATAAACCGTTGAAGTCCCCTCAGACGTAATGGTGTTTTCCTTTCTGTTTGGATTAAGTTTACAGCCTTGTTAAGATCCACTTAAATTTGTGACACTTTATTGTGATCTCGAAACAGCTCACATTAGTAGAGGCGAAAAAGTTCTTGTTGGGAAATTTCCTCAATTTGACAAAAACTGTTTCTAGAAGCATTTTTAAAATCAAGTTAGTTGTGCTTATCAATTCAACATCCCTGAGAAAAATGGAACAAACATGAAGGAGCTGGAAAGCCTTTCTGACATGTCTGGATTTTGAAAAGAAGATGGAGGAGCGGGCAGTGAAAGGAAGTGTGTTTGTATGAAGCAGCTGATGAGCAGGCAGGAGTCTGCATCTGTTGAAAGAGGAAAATTTGAAAAGACTTCATTGAAAGTGAGGCCTTTGAACACAAGCTCATAATGCTACCTGTCCTTGAGGATTTCTTTCTCCAGGACAGTCTGAGGAAATGAAAATGGTCAATCCAAAAAAGCTTTCATTTTGGATTTAGGTACTCTCTTGTGGATCTTGTCGATGTGATTATTGTTGACGCTCATGAGTAAACAGAAATGTAATTTGTGTGTGTGTGTGTGTGTGTGTGTGCGTGCACGCGTGCAGTCTCCTCAGTACAGCTCAGGGAGCTATGACTCAGTGAAGATGGAGACTTTTCCAGAGGACCTGACCGTGAACCGGGCACAGGCTGCAGATGATGATGATGATGACCATGATGACCACGATGACAGCGACAAGATGAATGACACGGAGGGCGTGGACCCCGAGCGGCTAAAGGCTTTCAATGTAAGAGTCCTGTAGGACCACACTGGCCCTTCCTATCATCTTAAATCAGAACACTCAGCTGGTGTTTGCTGAGGGTTCAATATTCTTGCTATCTCTCTCTCCTCTCTCTCGCTCTGTCTCACTCTATGTCACTCTCTCTCTCTCTGTGAAAGATGTTTGTGAGGTTGTTTGTGGATGAGAACCTGGACCGCATGGTGCCCATCTCCAAGCAGCCCAAGGAGAAGATCCAGGCCATCATCGAGTCCTGCAGCCGCCAGTTCCCCGAGTTCCAGGAGCGCGCTCGCAAGCGCATACGCACCTACCTCAAGTCCTGCCGTCGCATGAAGAAGAATGGCATGGAGGTACGGTGAAGGAGCTCTGAATCGCATCTTACCCCAGCCATTGGTTTCAATTGAGCCATGCGTCTAAATCAAGGCAGATATCTCTGCTAGAGAGCCAATGAACACATTACAGTGCACTTGTTGGCTTAAGCCTCAAAACCTGGGCCCAAAGTCATTGGTCACAATTATGGTCTCCTCTCTAAAATGAAAGCAAAAGTGCCACTGGGACCAATGTGAGTGCTGCTGCTGTAATTCTGAGACGTGCTTCTCTCATATACTCAACTTCAGCAAATTTTCTCTAACACAGATGAGTGAGGAGACATTTTACTCGCACTTTGCCTTCCCCAGTGGTAAAAGACTCAGTCCCTTCACACGGTTTATAATGAGGATAGAGTTGCAGGCCTCCGCACTGTCCCATTCCCTGTTATCTAGCATCACAAGTCCACTAAGCTGTTCATAAAACAATCCAGTCTTGTCACCCTCACCCTAAAGATCACATACTGCAACCCGGAGCTGTTACCCAAATTCTCCTGTGAACTTTTGTAGGATGACAGACATTAGAATTCAGTTCTGGGAACTGCTGTGCCACAAATGGTCCAAACACTTATTTGATGTGCTGACTGAAGGTATACATTAACAATAGGATACCAAATTCAAGTAGCCTTTTCAGTCCATGTGGACAGCTGATAATCAAGTGCAGGGTCCATCCGGCTCCAGTATGTACTGTGCTGTAGATAATAAATATGCTCAGGAGTGCTATGCTATGAATTTAGTCATTTTAGGACAAGCTTTATTGTGGGTGATTCCAGACTGAAGGGAAGGTATATTCCTATGAGAAATCATTGAGATGGAGGCCTAAGGCTATGTAGCACATGTCCTGTCATCAAAATGTAATTCATATCTAAATAAAAATGCCATTATCGCCCAGCTACGGAGTTCATTTAGAAATGTATTCCCAAATTCACAGTGACTGCCTTGCGTTGCATTTACTGAGAACAAAGAAATGAGCTGAAACTAGCATCTGCTGCGGCTGAAAATTGTTCATCAGTGGCCCCTCGTGGCTAGCTCATTATTACAATCAGCAAGCGAATATGAGGAAATGATCTTTGGGAAAAGTAGTTTTTTTTTTGAAGAAGGGCTAGCTCTTACTGCAGTCATTCCAAGTATCGGTTTCTGACAGCCCTCAAGTTGACGCAACGTTACACAGGCATTACAATCACCGAGCGGCTTCACTGAACGTGCCCCTGCAAACACTTACAGGGAGAACCTACTTGTGCCCTGATAGTTATTCCTCGTTGAACCCACTCCTGTGAGCACGCTGTAGAGTGAACACACTCCGCACTCCACGCTGCGGGCTGCCGGTGCGTGCGGCTCACTTGTGCTCCTCTCCCGTCAGACACGACCCACGCCGCCTCACCTCACCTCCGCCATGGCCGAGAACATCCTGGCGGCCGCCTGCGAGAGCGAATCACGCAAGGCCGCCAAGCGGATGCGCCTAGACGTGTACCAGACCCACGTAAGGCACTGTGTGTGTGCGTGTTTGTGTGTGTGTGTGTGTGCGTGCGTGCATGTGTGTGTGTGTATGTGTGCGCGTGCGTGTGTGTGTGCATGCGTGTGTACGTGTGTGTGTGCACGCGTGCGTGCATGTGTGTGTGTGTGTATGTGTGTGCACGCGTGTGTGTGTGTGCTTGTGTGTGTGCGTGCGTGTGTGTGTGCATGTGTGCGTGCGTGTGTGTGTACGTGTGTGAGTGTGTGTGACTGCGTGCGTACTTGGCTGTGTGAGTTTAGCTATTTTTTTAATCACATATAGCAGTGAATCTAGTACAATGTGATGCGCTTGTCCTAAAATCTGTGTTTTGTATGTGATGTGCATTTTGCATATTCTGATTTGTGTAAAGTCACAGCAGATGCATTCTATATACAGGGTGCAGATTTTAGGAAGGGTAAGTCTCCCTGGGTACACACAAACCTGTGATGCCTGGAGCAGGGGGAGAGCAAGTGTAGCAGTGTGGGTTTGACTCTCCCCCTGCCCTCCCCTCCCCTCCCCTGCCCTCCCTTCCGCTCCCCTGCCCTCCCCTCCCCAGGACGAGCAGATTTCACTGGACAAGCCGAGCTCGCGGGAGCCGGTCACCCTGGCGCACTCTGCGTACTCCCTGGCTGCCTCGGCCTACAACCAGGATCAGCTCTACATCAACGGTGGGCTCAACTACAGTTACCGTGGTTACGGAGGCCTAGGTGCCAGTATGCAACACCCTGTCTCCCTGACAACCGGCACTGCACAGAGCAATGGTGATTGCATGTTTCTTTATTTGGCAAGAAAAGTAATGCAAACAACACACCAAGGCTTTCCCCAACTCTGCCCTGACAGCTGCCTGTGTATGGTAGTTTAAGCTTAAGTCAGGCCTGTGGATTAATTAATGGTGTTGGAAACATGCAGTCTTTGCCAATTTTGTCTTCAAACTAGTTTTAATAGAATACAGATTTGGCTCGTTACCAATTGCTGTGTGTCCGATTTCTTTGCTGTCCACAGTCATGTGGTTAGTTCACCCAGGTATCCATACTTTTCGTCATTCAGCCACAGTATAACCTCATTGTCATAGACCGTATTACAGAAACAGAAAATTGTGGTTGTCTGACTGGATATCCAACTGAGTAGATGGTCCTCAAGTTAATTTAAAGTATGAATTTCTGATGGAATGCTTGATTCTGACAGAATGGGGCCAATTAAAGGGCAATTAATAGTTAATTGTAGTGTTGACAGGAAGGAAAACTATGATGCACAGGGCAGCATCAGGATTGAGTTTAGTAATGCCTGAAGTGGATTTTTTTTTTTTTTTTTTTTTTTTTTTTTCATATTCACGAAAAAAGAAACCGTATTTTTTTTTTAGTTCTTATACAGTGTGAAGAAATGATGCTTACTTTGTGCCTGAACATGACTGAATGGTTCCCTGGGTGGTATTTAATGAATCAATTCAGAACTTCTCACCTCCAGAGTATTTCTGGTATTGTGCAGGATTATATAGAATATACTATTCCATATAGGAAGCCATGTATAGTAGGGGTTTCAGTAATCATTTCTGACAGGGGTAAAACTCATAATGCTAATAATTAAAGTTCAGTTTGGTAATAAGAAACATTTTTATCTTAAAACCTACTTTGTTATGAGTACTGTTGAGTTTATCAGCCTAATATCACTACTGTAGCTTGCTTGGTTCTGTAATTAACTGCGGGTGATAAGTGGCTAATGCTGAAATTCCCCAGTGACATGTTTCTGTTGCCTGTGATTATATTAACATCAAAGTAACATCATTTTGATAGTGTAGCATAACGTTTTACGAGGCTATTAAAGGCATTCAATAACCAAAATATAATGTGCAGTTTCAGTCAAATTAGAGCTTCTTTTTAAAATGATGTGAATTAAATAAACTGGTGACATCCATGTACTGGCTGTTGTACATTATGCTATATCATCAAACATGCACATTTCAGAATAAACAGTAAAGTGAATGTAAATGCCTGTGAGATGTGAAGTGGACCAGCATGAATGAGAATGTTTGATTCCAGCACGTTCATTGATCAGGGTATGGTACTCCAAACGTTAACGTTTTTATATGTTTAACCTAAAAGCCTATATGGTGACGGTCTGTATATTTAATATTTATATTAATCAATAAGGAATTATTCTAAAGATTCTGTTCTTAAGTCAGTTGTAACCGGCAAACCCTTTAAATATTGGCATATTGGATCAATTGTGTTTTTAATGGGAGAAGACGATCAATGTGTTCTTTTGTGTCGGCGGAACTTTTTATATAAGAGGGGTTGTGCAGAGAGGCGTTATGTTTTCACTTAGAGGCAGACGAGTATGTGCCATTGTTTTAGACACTCTCCCCACAGTTTGTGAGAGTACTGGTGTTTTACTGGTCACACTGCCAGATCCCTCTCTACATCTCTATGTGATCTCTCCCTCCAGGACCCACTGACCTCAGCATGAAGTCTCTTGCGTCGAACTCCTCTTCGTCCAGCTCCAACAGCCACGGGCGGGGCGGGGGCAGCGGCGGCGCCTCGGCGCAGCTCAGCCCCACCGAGATCACCGCCGTGCGCCAGCTGATCGCCGGCTACCGCGAATCGGCCGCCTTCCTGCTGCGCTCGGCCGACGAGCTGGAGAGCCTGATCCTGCAGCAGAACTGAGCTGCGCCCCCCCCCCCCTCCTTCCTCCTCCTCCTCCTCCTCCTCCCCTCTCTCTCTCCTGCCAGACCGCCCCCTACCCTACCCCCACCCCGGGACTACCTCCCATCCTCTTCGTCCTCTTCTTCCTCAGCGCCCGCCCCTAGAGAGAAGGTGCACCTACCCCCCATCCCCCCGCCCTTTGATGTAGGCGCAGAGGGAGAGAGAGCGCCGCGGCGTAAGAACTGGGCCCCTTCTGCTCTTCAAGGTGGGAGCGCGGGGGGATTGCGCGTTTCTCCATCACTGTAAAAAAAAAAAGAGGAAAGGAAAAAGAGATGAAAGAGGAGGCGCGGGAGCTGAGCTGAATCTACCTAAAGGAGGCGTGGGGGTGCTGAACGCTGGATGCCGCTGGACTGGGCCAGGGCCACAACCCCGCCCCCTTCCCCTCTGTCTCCTGACACTCCACGGTGCACAGCGCTAGTGAGGTTTAAAAAGTCCCCTTCACCAATCACCCAAACCCCGTCCCCAAAGCAAAACACAGACTGTCCTTCATTTCCAACTAAAACTTTCCTTAATGACACATATTTTTAATTTAAGTTAATTTGTTTGTTTTAAAGGCCATTGAATTGAATTTTGTTTGTTTGTTCCTAAGCCACTGAAAAGGGTGTGACTTATCTTAAAGATAGCACTAACTACATGAAGACACTTTGAACAGAGGCTAAGGAGATGAAAGAAAAGAGAAAAGACAAAGAAAGAGTGAAAGAAGAGAGGAACCTCTTGCTCGCTGTAAATAAGCGCTCTCTGTGTTCTGAAGCACTTTCCCGTCATACAAACCTCACCTCCCCATTGAGTAATAAAGACTTTCCCGCCGGGAATAACACTTAACTTATGCATATTGAAACGCCATTTTTTCACATGGAAATACCTCAAATGTACTTACTGTCCCTGTAAACCTACTTTATCCCAGCTGGTGTTAGAAAGCAAGAGTTTTGTTGTTTTAAGAAGCCCGCTAAAAAAAAAAGCAGCTCAGTAGAGATTAAAAAAATAAATATTGTTTCTGTAGTTCAAGTTTAATCTTAAAAAGTCTTGTTTGTTCAGATTATATATGTATATATTCAAACCGTACACAACGGCAGAATTACATGGATAAAGATATGAATATTGAAATTGAAGGGCTGGGTGTTAAGACATGTTTTCTGTTGGAAACTGACTTTTCCCTGCTGAGAATTGAGACTTTTTAGGTCTCTTTGTTTGTCGTCTCTCTAGTGACACGGTGGCCTCCCCAATCCCGCAAGGCCAAATTTAACCCCGCCCCCCAGCCCCCCAACGCACCGCACTCCGTGTCACCCTGTCCCTCTCGGAGTCTTTCTTCCCCCTCTCTATCTCCCCGCCCCTTCCTCTTTTTGTCCTCAGTTCAGTTCAGTTCAGTTCACTTGTGGAATTTACGGGGAAGATACTGTACATCTTTGTGTTCTGACTCTGAGATGGCCATTAACCCATGTTGCTGCTATGGACCGGACTGTTGCCACAGACCTGTAACCTCAAGCCAGGACACCAGCCTCCGGCTGAACCAGAGCACCTCAGACCCATGCAAAAATGCAAAATGGACAAAAACAAAGACAAAAAAAGAAACTAAAAACTTATCATCCCAGGCTTTTGTTTCTCACTGCTTTGCACTCTAGGTTTCCTCTAGCCTTTTGTTGATTTCTAGGGCTGTGTTGTGATTTGTCTTCTGTTTTTATATTTTTGTGGGAGGGCTTGAATATCTTCTCTGTTCTAATCCTCAGGCACCTCGTGCAGCCTCACATAAGCACTGGCCTGGGCCTCCTCCTCAACTGGGGTTGGACTGTGCCTCCCTCTGCTTTTACACTGTAGTATGGCCCAGGCCTCCTCCTCATCTGCAGTCACTCCTGGGATTGGGCTGTGCCTCCCTCTCACCTGCACAGTCACATTATAGGGTTGGACTGTGCCTCCCTCACCTGCACATTCATTATAGTGTTGGACTGTGTCTCCCTCTCACCTGCACAGTCACATTATAGGGTTTGACTGTGCCTCCCTCACCTGCACAGTCAAGTTATAGTGTTGGACTGTGCCTCCTTCTCACCTGCACAGTCACATTATAGGGTTGTACTGTGCCTCCCTCATGCCTGCACAGTCACATTATAGGGTTGGACTGTGCCTCCCTCTCACCTGCACAGTCACATTATAGGGTTTGACTGTGCCTCCCTCATGCCTGCACAGTCACATTATAGGGTTGGACTGTGCCTCCCTCATGCCTGCACAGTCACACAGGCATCATCCAGCCCTCCTGCTCATCTGCAGTCACACTCCAAGCTTCTCAGATTCCACTGGTGACGGTTTTATCTTTGAAAGAAAGGAAAGAGTCAGTGTTTCTCTGGAAGGTAGGCTCATTGGGCTCACTTAAGTGTCACTGTAATTTGCTCCCTTTTGCACACTGAAGCAGCAGCTCTGTGATGGGAGACTGTTTCAGGGCCAAATCTTGCACTGGTGAGGGATGTCCTACTGTAATGAGCAAGAGTATCGCAATGCAGTTGATAATCATAGCATTCATGGTCACCTGCAACATGATATTAACCAAGATAGGCTACGAGACGTTAACGTCCTGTGGAGGTTGGTTTGTAAGTAATCATTATTACTGCTGGCAACTTGAAAAAAAAGCCCTGGTGTGAATTAAAGCCATTTTGGGGATTCTGCAATTGGTAAGGGAATGTAGGTAGGCTGTGAGCTAGCAGGTCAGTGGACCAGAGAGATGCCTGCTCACAGACCCTAAGTCACAGTCACCACCTCTGTCCTGCAGATATGTGCAATTCCAAACCTCCACTTTGAATTCAAGTTGATGCGTTATGATATGTATTAAATATCTATGTAGAAAGGACCTGAATAGAAGTAGAATTCCCGAATCTTTAGGTTGCACGATTGCGAGCCGTTGACTTTAAGACGCTGTTGCTGATGGCACACACAAAAGAAATATGCAAAATGAGCGCTCGGAGGCTAACCCTCTCTGTGTTTTGTTATTGCTGTGATTATATCCAGAATGAGCAGACTCACCCGAGTGCACCTTTCGGAACGGGAGCGGTTTCGACAGAGCCCGTTCTCAGTGCGCCCACCGGGGGGTGCCCCCCATCGCAGCAGTGCATTTTGGGAAGTCTGAGTCGGGTAGACTGACGTGGAAAAAGAATGGACTTGTACATTTTCCAGGCTTCATTCAAACTCATCAAATGTACCACTAAACGATATGAACGGGTACTCTGGTGGAGGATACCATGCCCTTCACCAGCCTTTTACTGCCTTTATATTACTGTACGCAAGGCCTCTGAGGCTCGTGTGGAGCTCAAATACTGCTGACTTTAGGGGGTTCGCAGTTTATTTACTGTGTATTCTGAAATAAGCTCACATTGGCATTTTTCAGGCTCAATACATTCCTAGGCAACTCGTCTTCGTCTCTTTTTCCCTCCCCCTCGGCTCCCCCGTCGTCCTCTGTCCCCATTTTGCGTCCTGCCAAACTAGACGGCGGTGTTAGGGGAGATGGGAAGTCCTCTGTAGTGAGTGTGATCCCCGCTCTGTTCCGCAGAACTGCACTGTGGGTGCACTGGAGCAACAGAGAGACAGATCCTGCGCTTTTACAGAAAACGGCTGTCAAGCACTGCTGATTGATCTAACCTCACACATCACAAAGCCCTGTTAAGGTTTAAAAAAAAACAAAAAAAAAAAACAGAAAAAAGGATTGTGATAGATATGCATTTGTAAAATAGACAAGGGACAATGAAATGTATCTGTGGAAAGATCTTTATATGTTAAACGGTTTACAGGCTGTTGCAAAAATAGCCTGCCCCCACCCCCTCCTTAAAAAAACATCCTCTGGTGTTTGCTTTTCTGTTTTTCATCAACTTTAAGAAAACAAACTGTAAAAAAAAAAAATAGGCAAAAGACAATCTTGGAAAGGTGTAATTTGTTCACTGTTTGATTTCAGTTCCTTTTCTGTGTGCAGCTATTGTATACAGTGTGTCTTGGAGACCACAGAGTATTTTAGCCATAATCAGAGCATTCTTACTGGACTTCTGACTCTTTGGGATCGGTAGAGCACTCACACTGGCTCACCGTTTACACATTTTTATCTGATTTCTATTTTTATTATTATTACTATTATTTTATATATTTTTTGTAGTGCAAGTAAGTGGTCTTTTCAGAAATATTTTGTACAATACCAACGTCACAAGAGAAGTTAACTGTCAGCCTAAACATTCCAAACAAGGATGTCGACACATTTAGCAACCAACCTGACTGGCATCATTTAGGAATGTGGGGTTACCCAGCATGCAGTTTTAGCATTTCTCAGGATGGGGAGGACCTGCTACTGCAGGACAGTGCCACCACTTAGACCACACACATTGTAGTGGGGTGTGGGCCTGAGTGCAGCCAACAAAAAAAAAGATCCTCGCCCTCATCCAATCAGAAGGCTTGGGCTCTCCAGCTTTGGTGGCTATTGGCTGTTGGCTCCTTGAGTGGACATAATCAAGTGCACAAAGGGCAGCCCTTGACACTGAGAGACTATTCCACAGGAGCACAGGCCACACATGCAGGTGTATTGCTGGTCAGGGTTCTTGCTAATGAACACATACTTTATCTGCTTTGGTCAGATGTATAGCTCAGCAAAAAGAAAAAAGAAAAAAAATTAAAAATTACCTATCTTTTTATTTTTCTATTGGGGCAGTGTACAGCTACAGTCTAATCAAAATGGTTTCCGACCATAGTCTGTTTCATTTTATAATTTGGTGGTGCTTTAGATTTTTCTGTTTCTGTTTTTAGGTTTTCCTCTTTACCTACCAGGAGCTGACGTTCTTATCGCAGTTTCTGTTTGTTCCTAATTCCAATGTGAAACTGTATTTTTTCCTCCTGATTTTGGACTCAGTGGAAGTGTGATGTTTACATGTACAGATTTTTTGCGATTCTTTTTGTTGTTTTGTTTGATTATGTTTTTTCTCCTCCCCCTTTCCCGCTCCCCCAAAAACCTGTTATAATTTAATCTGATACATAGTACAGGGAGAGGAAATGGGACCAAGTCTAGATAAGGTTCAGTTCATTTACATTGGAGGAGAAACCGACTTGTTGTATATGTGATGGAGCTGTGTCCTTGGCTTCTGACAATTACTCTACTAGCCAATTAAGTACTTACAAACCAGTGGCTTCACAAGAAACCAAAAGCCTGGTGTAACCACTAGCCTTCACATTAATAAAAATTTTCTTCAGTGAATCATAAGCCATTTATTGTACATTCCCTGAATAGGGTTCACTAGATTTAAGAAAACAATGGCATACAAACCTCAGGTAAAGGACCACAGTTTTTAAACATACGTCTTACTGAATAAAGGCCCATTTCCCTCTTTGATACCACATAAATTATATCAAATAATTATTCTTTTTTATATTTATTGTGTTATATATAACAGTGGATACTTTTTTTCCAGTACATGTGGCTAAATATTTTAATTCTTTAGAAAAGTGTTGATAAATATATATGTGAAGCAACAAAAAGAAAAAGAGAAAAAAAAAATCAACTTCTGTTTGTTTAATGCGAAACAGCATGGGCAGTTATCTTTTACCTTACATATCACTTTGATTTATGAAATACCAATGATTTGAAATGAAGCTTTCTTCAGTGTGATGTCACTGCTAAGGTAAAAACGTTGGTTTCCAAACATAACATTGTGACTCTTTTCTCCCAAGCTGTAAGTCACAAAGCTAAATATACTAATAAAACAGTGTGCTATATATCAAACAGAATCAGGAATATCTTGTCTTTTGTCATGTTGAATGCAGAATAAAGTTTTTTTTCATCCTTCATTCAATCATTCAAGGTAGGGTCAGAATATATATTTTGGTGACTATTTTTAGTCCACATTTCCAAGTCCAAACAATGTGTTATACCCATAGAACAGAGTCAGACCCTGAGTACAGCAGGCATAGGTACAGGTGTTTATGTGTCTGTGTTCACATTTGTATGAGTATATGTCTGTTTGTCAGGATAGGTCTCCATTCCCTTGCAAATAAGTGACTGCAATTCTAAGCTGAAAGTGAGTCAAATGGAAGCTGAATCTTAGACCCCACTCATTTTATTTTTATTCACCACTTAGGAGACATTGACTGAAATTTAAGCTCAGTAGTTTTCTCTTTATTCAGAATCTTTTTTGTACATTGGAGGAAACATTTCAAATGTCTTGCATTCAACACAACTAAAGTGAAAAACCTTTGAAGGTTTGCTGTAGGGATTAACCTGATGGCAGGCACAAAAATAATGTACAGGCATATCATCATATTGATTAGTACTGTTCCTCAGGAAAGTTGTATTTTTTTCATGGGCACAACAGAACAGTTCTGCACCAACAACTGGGCAGTAAGGCTGATGTCTGTAGTTGGAGAACTACGTCCAGTCAGCAGGAGAGATCTTAATTCCAGCTGAGAGTGAACAACAGGAAATAAGGAGATGGGGGAAAAGTGGGGTGCAGAATTTGAATGTGGTTGAGGAACAAATTGGAATTTCGTCCTATTAAACCACCTCCTATTAAATATTCATTCATGTGTATCACAAAACTGACACAAAGTGCTTGTGGTATGGAGAAACTACAGATCTCCAAACCTGCCAAACAAACTGATACATCAATCATAGAAATAGTGAAAGGAGCACATTATTGGGAATAAATTAAAGTTCTTCATAAATCCAATCCGAAATAAAACACTGACGTAAATAAATCCCTAGAGACCACGACACAACAAGAACACTGTGAATGTGTGTTATTTGTTAATGTTAACTTGGGTCGTAATATTCACCCATCTACAGCAGCAAAAAAATAAACAAGACAATTCTATAAATGCAGGCAAATGCAATCGAGAGGCGTCCTTTTGTTCTGCTATTTGGGTCTGATGACTACCCTACTGCTCATTAACATTTTAACAAAATAACAAAAAATAAAGGATTTTTAAAACCTTTCTTTTTTATTATTTTAACTGCGTCTATGATTAATTTATACATGACATTTAATTCAATTTGGAGATCGTCACAAATAGGCTACTTGGCTCAACACTAATAAAATGGCCACTTTTAAAGTACTTGGTCTTTCTATTTTACACTAGTCAACCTAATTACTTAATTATATGTCACCGTTGCAAATATGTCGTGACAACCGCAAAATGGCAACTCTTCATCTGGATACCGAGTAAGCCTACCAAGTCTGTTTTTTTTTTTTTTTTTTTTTTTAGGAATTAAATTATGAATCATCGATATCAATCTCATCACGATATAGGCTATAGTTATTTTTTCACTGCAGACATACCTACTTTTTTTTTACTGGTATTCAGTCAGGTAGGCTAAAAGATTAAAATAAAAATGGCATATACAGCACTGCCATCTAATGGAGATTGGTGGAAACTATTAGGCTACTTTTAGTGAACTATCTAAAATACAGTAAACTGGCTACAGTAGCCCGCCTATAACGTCTCACCTATAAATTATTATGGAGTACATACAGAGCCAGTAGCCTCGGGTACATTCAAATAAAACAATGCAATACAGAACGTAGGCGGACAAATTCGCTGAAATTATGAACGGGTATGATCTATAAAAAATGTCCACAAATATGACAAAAATGACTGTATTCGTTTAGGGACTGCAGTTAATAAGAGGATTCTGCAAGCTGGGGACCAAAGGTCTAACGTTAATTGGATCTGGAACAGAAAAGGTAGGGATTTCGATGCAAAAATCACTAGCCTTTATGCTATCTATAGGCTACAACGTGACAAAATTATCAGTAGCCTACTGTTTTACGAAATCAGTCGCTACATTTGTTAATAACTGCATTAACTATACGTTCATTTTTTCATGAAAAATTAGACAATATACCGTTAAAGCATTCACTTTTGTTGTGCTTTATCAGAATTGTGCCCGAACAAAATGTCGTTTCCGCATTCCTGCAGCCGTTCTGTATCCATGATCCATCTCAACACAGAACCGGTTTCACCTGATTGTCAACACCACTGTTTTAGGAAGCGTAGCTACTGCGTTGTCTATGCGAAAAAACTGGGACATGTACATCTGACATGTTTGGCGGATTTGTGTAGAATCGAAGGCTGACTACTTTTTCGATTTACGCTTTGGCTTGCCTTGCCCTACGTAAAACAACATTCTGGATTCCCTGTGTTGCTCATGTGAGCCAAAGAAATCGTATTGGGATGGAGCACTGCTGTCGGACTTGCATGCCGTGTTTGAGCAGATTATGGAACTGTATTTGGCCTGAATTGCAATACCCGAATACTACACGACCAGCAGAAATTCGCACAGTTTCAGGTGATATCCGAATCCCATCTCCGAAGAAGAAGCCGACGCAACTGTATGCGGCTCTGTTCGATTTTGAAGCTCGAAGTGAAGAGGAGCTCACTGTGAAAGAGGGCGACAAATTATCTGTTATTGAAAAACGAGGAGATTATGTGCTTGCCAAAAAACTGACTGGTTCTCTGGAGTCTGGTTTGGTCCCAGCTAATTACGTGGCATTACTACGAGATGAATTTGCAAATTACAAGTGAGTAGGCTGCTTGCACACATTTCCTTGTATAATAGCTAGCCTACTATTATTTATTGGCTATAGTTTAGATTCCACGGAAAGTAGTCTATGAGTTGTTTGCGGTTAGCTAAATGTTTGAGTTCTTTTTAGGGTATTAAGTCATAGTTAAGTCATAAATTATAATTTTTGACTTCCACTGTTTTGTAGGCTACAGCATTATGAGAGTTATTGGTTGAGATCATTGAAAGGTTGCTGTGCATGCCATGTGGGCTAACTAGGCTACTCCAAATGTCAAAATATGTTGATGAGTTCCTTTTGTGACTGACTAAAAAACAAATAGGCTACGCTTTCTGGCGTTTGTTATGTGATGGTTTAGACATGGACCTATTAATTGTTTTGTTTTTGTTTTCCAACTGACTTCATAAAAATCTGTCATTTGCTGTCTACGTGTATGTTAGCATTTTGCACACAAAGGCTGTCGGAGTGCTGACAACGCGGCATCTCCTATATCCTATGTTCCAAATTTCCATTATTTTCAATCGTTTATCTGCTGTAAAACAACCTCGGTTGTTAGCCTATTACATATTACGTTTCGTCAACCAAACTATTTAATTTAAATCCCGCGGTAATCATTGACTGAATGGGGAACAATTCTATATGAATTTGTCTAGGAGTAGCTAGTAGTTGCCGCCGCACCTGAGTTTCAGTGAAACTTGAATTTCGTGGAACTCTGCCAAATAATTTCGCGCTACCTTTCAGAAAGCAATCATGTTTCTTCTCCTGCCTTGAATAAAAGGTTTAGCCTAGTCATGAGGCGTGTCATTTCTGGAACACACTGTTTACAGAGTGCCCCAGATATAGTGTGTCATTAATTATAATAAACAATTAAAAGTCAATATGTTTATATGAAGAAGACATTTGTTGTATCTCTTTAACAGTGTTGCCGGGGTTCATCTTATAGTTTGTTTCTTTGTGTGTGTGCGTGCATGCCTGTGTGTACACAGTCATTCAGCTGCACTGGATATGGTTAATCACCTTTACAAATATGCTGTTTGAAGGGTCCCCCTAATTCAAATTTCTGTGGGCTGAATTAAGGTGTAGTATCCATTGTTGAGGTGTAGCCATCTGCCATTGTAGTAAATTGGCTGTTACTTGACCTCTATGCCCACATCCCTCCTCAGTTTTACAGGTAATGAATGATTGGGATTGAATGTGCAGGGGATTGAACTTGTTCACTATTATTCAGAGATTGTTTGTCTCTGCGGACCTGACACAGACTTGGGCTCTAATGGATGTATTCGTATGTTTTTTTTCTTGCTTCTAGGTGGTACTATGGGAACATCAACAGACAGAAGGCGGAGAAGCTGCTTCTGGCTCCACAGAACACGAGCGGCTCCTTCCTGGTGCGGATCAGCGAGAGCCACAGTGACGAGTACACCATCTCGGGTGAGTTTCAAATGATTCTTCCAGCTGAGTGTTGATTGCATGATTTTAGGCCAAGGCACACACAGAAGAACAACTGACCTAATGTTTTATATTGAATGGTTACTACTGGGTGAACAATAAATCATTTATCACAGTATTCTTCCCCAATTAAAGATGCATTTAGCTGCTTGGCAGTATTATATAGTGAGGCCACTAGGAGGCATAGGAGAATCATTTTTTTGATGAAGTCAGTGGAGGCCTGGCATAAGTGTTAAATTCAATTTGAAGCTTTATTGATTTGTATGATTTCAGGTGCTGCAATGAGTTCAGAAAGTGTTAAGTTTTGTCACATCTGAGTGGGGTACAGATTAATATCTCAAAAAGAGAATCGTACTACAAAAGTGAAATTAGTACTCTTACGGAAATGGAAAACGTAGAAAATAATTTTCTGAAAACAGTAAATAGCATTACTAAATATGTTTACCCATTAATATAGTTCATAGCCATGTATGCATTAAGAAATATATGAAAGTGACAATTATTTTTATATTTGTCTCATATTATGAAGTGTTTGACTCTTACATTGTGAAGAGTATATATGTATATATGTATATATATATATATATATATATATATATATATATATACACACACACACACTCAATATTCTTGAGGATATACAGCAAATACAAAGCTTTAATTATTCATATGATCATCTAGTCTTAGATTCACTGCTTGGCCAAGTTCGGTTCTGGCACTGTATTTGCTTGGCTGTGTGTGTGTTTTTATTAACCTTAAATGCAGGTTCTACTTTCAGCTGCTTTCTTTATAATAAGCAGATAGAGGTGAGCAGGGTCAGTTGTTACACCCCAAATTTCTCCAATTAGAGCCAGCCTAGACTGTTTTGATCATTTTGACATTGGTCGAACATGGTTCTCGTTAGAGAAATGAATGATTCTACAACTGTCCTCACTGACCTGAAGTAACCTTGCTGATTTGGGATGTATATTAGTGTTATTTTTGAAGATAATTCAAAAGGAGAGGGTCTTTCAATGGATAAGAGGAGGGGAGGGAATACAGAATTCAGTGCTTATAGAGACATCTGCCTTTTGTTTTACAGTCAGGAATGACGGCAAAGTCTTCCATTTCCGAGTCCATCGGACGTCCATCGGGGCCTACTATGTGTCCGATAAGGTGTCGTTCGCTACGCTGGAGGAACTGGTGCGGCACTATCAGACCCATTTCAAGAGCCTTGGGGTACCTCTGGTACAGCCATGTGCACAACCGGTACGTCCAGTTACAACCATGACCGTCTCCCAGTCACACACCCTACCGTTCCCACTATAAAACCAGCAGCATTCCTGTTGACAGATTAAGTAGTCTATAAAACAGTCTCAGGTCAGCTCATATACAACATGAAAGAATAATATGATACCCTTTCAAACCCGGTGGTATATTGAAATGAACCGTAACCTGGATTATGATGCACAGCAAGCACTCTACAGTAAAATTACATCACATGGATTCCACAGAACCGTCACTGAGAAACTTCTCCTTTGGAATAAAAATTTAAAAATGGCCTTTTAATCAGCTGAAACCAAAAAATACTTTTATCTAAATTTTCCTGGGTAACAGCCCTACTCTGAATTTTTCAGGCACAATTTCGGGGGAGCGTTTGCCTCCATTTGGGGTTTCATTTGATTTTCAGGGCTGCCGCGGTAGCGCTGATTAGCCTCTGTATTACTGATGACAGTAATCATGCTGTATGTCCCTGGCTAGCCGTGATCTGCGATTTTCTTTTCTCTTCCTTTTCAGGGGAGACACTGAAGCGGAATGAGAAAAAACGCAATGCGCAACTGTGAATTATGCACTGCTGTCTGCAGGGATAGCATAGCTGCCTTATTACCATTTCTAAACACTTTTCAACATATATTTTCATTTCCAAGCACATGATTTCAAATAGATGTATGTTAGTGATTTACATAGTTATTATGTATTGATTTCAACACTCGGTCCAATTATGTTCCAATCTTAAACTTATGCACTTTAACTATACTGTAGATTTAATAGATAACTTGGGAAGCTCAGACCAAGTGTATTCTAGTTCTCAAAACAATTTAAGTGATTTCTTAAAGTTGTCTAACTAGTATTTTTCTGGCCTTCATATTTCAATGGCAAAATTAGCAAACCCTGTGGTACAGGAACCACCTTTGCAGCCAACTGAGAAGATTACGTTTGAACAGTTCATTTTAAGATGCACTTGTATGCTGAATGTAGACTCTGTTACATTTGATTTTATGTTCTTGTTCTTGTTTAGAAATCCACTAATATGATTGCGTAAGTTATTATTATTACTATTATTTAACTTTTAATAATTATAATTATAATCACCAGAAAATATCAGTGAAGATTTTCTAATGATTTTTGTAGTAACCTGTTGCAATTTTTGATAATTGTGGGTTCACTTGGGAGTTCAATTGTCAAGAATAAACTTGCAGTTTGAATTCAGCTCACTTTGACTTTTCAGCAATAATCTCTAAACAATCAGCTTTACATGGAAACACACACGCACACACACACACGCACACACACACATGCACACATTCTTTTTCTATCTCTTGTTCACTCGGTATCAGTTTCACACGTGCACAATTACAATGAACTGTTGCACAGTGGCGATTATACTTGTGCTTGTAATAATGACAAAAATATTAGTTCAGTGCTGTGGATCTAGTTTGTAATGCTATTGGTCTCGTTTCCGTTTACTGTGTCTGATGCTTCTTCATGGCATGTCTTTCAGCTGCCCCGTGTTTGCAGCCTTCATTTCTGTCATAATTTTTTAAAAATTTACTCTGCCACCTCCCAAAATATAGGACAAATGATCAAACCCATTGCTATATTAAAAACAATGGGGATTATATCTGTATTACTTTACCCAAGTTATCATTTCTGATCTCAAGAAAAGAGCCTATTGTGCATTTGTGAATATATAATAGCTATACTTACATGTTCTATGCTTTCCTAAATTGCGGGAGGGAAGATTCATTGGATAAAAATGACACACTGGCTAGTTATTCTGTTCTGGGACCATTTGCACTGATTTTGGAGAAATGTATATTTTTAGATATATTTTAAAAATGATAATGTAACTGATGGTATGATTTGGTGAATGTGGCGTAAGACAATTAACAAATCCTTTTTGTTCATTGTCTTAAAAAAAATGAACATATTCTGTACAATATGTCTTCTTTGACTTGCATGGACAGCTGGCTCTCTCTGCTCCTCAGTCTGTCTGTCACGTTCTTACCCAATTCTCTCACTATAAATTATTTACAGATCACTAATTAAGCAAGGGTACTATACTTAAATTCCGCAGCTATGAAAAATCATGTTGTATTATTTCTCTATTGACTAGATCTGCTACTGAAAGTGCTAGACAGGCTGTCCATATTTTGCTGCCAAATTACTTGTGATATGCATTTTCCAAGTTGGCTGGGAAAAGTATTGACTGCACAAAGCAATTTCAATCCACAAAGACTGCTGTAGTTATAGCTTCCCTCACTTCCATTTAGCTCAGGAAACATCAGGTCCTGTTCCTCCAGTTTATCTGTTACATTACTCAACTCTCACCTGAGTTTCTACATTCACTAGATTATAGACTGTCAATTTTATTCACTGGACATATCAAACAGAATTGTGGAATTATATTATGACAGAAAATGACAGATAATGGCCATCTTCTTCCATTTAATATGCAATGAAAGACTAATTGGAGTGTATTCTCACCAAGGATCAATCATGGGATGGCAACAACCTTCATAATGCTTCTTGACATCCAGCTATGTATTGCTAATATTGATCTGATTAATTTGCTTCTGTCTAGTCTACAAAATTAAGGAAAAACACAAAGTTTTTCTGTGCTTCCTTATTTGTCACCAGTATTATGAAAATAACTTTAAAGTGCTCCCACAAGTGTAAAATAATTTATTTGCCAAAAGGCCAAGTTAAGATATGTCTGTCCACCCTCCTTTCTAACTGACCCAGCTGCCGCATGTGCATATTGACTGTACTGGTTCATTCTCAAAACATTTGGCTTAAATGAAGCCACAACTGACTGACAGTAATGTGAGTGGTGGAGGAAGCAACCTCCACCAATTCTCTATAAACAATTTCCCGCTTTCCTGGACTTTCTCATGTCAAAAATAAATCACAGGCAGAAGAGTGAACCTGATAAGTGTTTTGTCCTTCACTTTCCACTCGTCCGATCATTTTTGGTTTAGTTTTGATGTGACAATGTCTCTGATTCTTAGAGAAGATACTGGACAAACGTTTTCACTTTAAAAAGTATGTTGTTATGTATCAGAAGCCATTCTGTTGTAGCACTTGTAATGCAATTACAGTGGGGAAACGAGAAAATGTGTAAGAATGCTGTTAAATCTGGTGTAATGTTTTGCCGTTTCGTCTTCCTGATTTCTGCAGAGAGAGCTGTTTGACATGGAACCTTGGGAGAGGCCGCGGGAGGAGTTCGCCTTGCAAAAGAAACTGGGAGAGGGGCACTTTGGAGAGGTGTGGGAAGCCCTGTGGACCAGCGAGAATCAAAAGGTGGCAATAAAGATGCTGAAGCAAGGTGAGTTCTGTACATGTCCATGCCATGGCAGGTTTAACACTGTAGCAGGAAGGGTTGGCTCCGTGTGGTCCCTGACTGGTACTACTGATTGGCCAAGCATGTCTGATGTGTGCCCCTTTGGTTTGTATAAAAAATATATTTGCATTGCTGTCATTAATTTTCAATCATTCGTTTTGGTAAAATATATTCTGTACAACAACTGGGTGCCATAAAACAGTTTTCTAAGTTGGTGTGCCCCTTTCTCACTTTGAGCAGCTGCCCCTCAAAAGGTGTCTACGTGGCCCTGGCTGTAACTAATCCAAAAGCACTACTCATTGACATGCTTTCGCTATGCTTCCTCAAGCTTTATGAAAAGCCAAATACCTGCTCTGCTGGAGTATTTGGATTGGGTTTGCCATTTAACCAAATCTATTACTTGCTGTTCAGTATGACAGCCTGCATTGCAATATGACCACCTGCTGCCAAAAGTCACCACCTGCAGCTTTCACAGTTACTGTACATCCATTCACCCATCCATTATCTATACACGCTTATCCTGGTCAGCTCACGGGGGTGCTGGAGCTTGCATTGTGTGAGAGGCAGGAACACGCCCTGGACAGGTCACCAATCTATCGCAGGGCTATCACAGTTACAATTATGTAGAAATTTAGCAGCCACTGTTTGTCTCAGAATTAAGTGTGTTCCCTTTGGGTCTCAGAAGCAGTTCAGTGGTCACTGTTATGCTCAGGAAACAAGAAGTGAAAGAATGCCATTTTTATTAAGACTTCTTGCGGTGATGAAAGAGAAATCTGAACAATTCCACCGTTATATTATTTCAGACAGTGAGTGGTAAGCTTCTGCTTTTTTATATATCTATTACATTCAAATTGTACAGAATAATGTATGCAGATGTAAACATGACAATAGTATGAAAACATACAAGGAGGTTGTATCTTAAGAGTTCATTAAATTTGTTTTAGTTGAGAACAGAAAAAAATATGGAACAATAAACAGTTTTGTGTTGACTTTGCTTCCAAAAACAACAGCACAATGTTATGGAATGTTAACGCACATGAATATGCAGAACTGTTCTGTATATCCTGAAGTCTGGAATGGCACGTTATCAGCACATACTGTCATTCTGCTATTTAATGACAATCCACACTAACTTTCTGAGTAGCAAAGAGGGAGAAAGATGAGATTGTGAGCATCAAAGACTTCCCCAATTTCACAACCACCTGTCCTAGCCTGCATGGATAAAAATACTGAAGTTTAACTTGATTGCCGTGCTTTCTGCTACAAATTCAGGCACATTGTATCCTCAGTGTGTAGCATAGTGTAATGCAGAGCCATGTGTCTTGGCTTGCCTGCATTGCTGTAAAAGCCCCAGTAAACAATCTAGGACTGGTCGTTACACTTACGGAAATGGATAATACTGAAAACATATTGAGCTGAAATATCAAGATTTAGCTCATTATATGTATGGGCAAATATAGAATATTATGACCACGTTTAGATATTGTAATGCAGTACTGTGAAACATATTTATTATATTTGCAACATAGTCCATATATTTACAATATATTGCGGTATATTCCATTTCCTTAAGGGCACAGAGACATTAAAGGCAAGAGGAGTGTATCAGAGATAGACATGTGTTCCAAGGAATAAAATAGAATTCAATGGAATAGGCTAATGTGCCATTGTGTCATTGCAAAACACAATGCTTGTTCTCAGCTGTGACTGTCTTGCCAGCTCCAGGAAAATAGTTACCAGTTTCTCAGACAAGAGTTTAAGGAACTAAACTTCTTCCTGTTTTCAAACTCACATTGCATACTTTAAATTGTTGCTAACCTCTTCCCAGCAAACATGGCAATCCCCAGGCATTCCAATAAGACGTAAGCCCCATTGCTTTTCCTGCTCAGTCTCTTATTAGTGTTACACAGTCCTGACTACTCCGGACAGCCAGATCTTTGGTATGATTCATACTATTGCATTACCCCCCTCCCACCCCATGTTTGTAAATATATGTGTTAGGATCCTCATTCATATATAGACAAACTACAGCCCAAAGTATATTGTGCACCAGATAAATCACTTCTATATGGAGTGTAGAAGCCGTGATCATAGCCATGAACATGGCTGGTAGGTGATGGTGTGTGAAGGTGACATGACTTCTATCTTTGCCACCACAGAGGACACCAAACAAGATGAGTTTGTGAAGGAGGTCCAGGCTTTGAAGAGCCTCCACCACCCAAAACTGATCCAGCTGCTGGCCCTCTGCTCCAGGGGCGAGCCTGTCTACATCGTCACGGAGCTCATGACCAAGGGCAGCCTTAAATCCTACTTGAGCTGTAGGTGTCTGAGTGTCAGGGACAATGACTCTCTGGCTCTCATGTGTTTTTTAAATGCCAATATTATTGACTATATGAAAATTGCTCCCTCAACTTTGCTGTCATTTTGTAACAATCACAGGAGACCCAAATTGTGGAACATACTTTGGATAATGTATGCATTGCTCTGTACGTCCTTATTCATTTGTAGATTATTAAAAAACACAGATAGGGCACTCATAAATGTGGAAAATAATCCCATTCCCGCGGAGAAAAAAATGGTTTTCGGTAAAAAGCCTGTATGAGACACAGTAATCCAACAAACATGTACAGAAAAGGAAAGAGCGATTGAGTAAATGACCATTCCTATGATATTCACATCAAAATATATAGGTATACAAATCTGTAAATTCTGGGAGTGTTCTGTGTTTTTCTCTTTCTAGCTCCAGAGGGACACGTGCTGACCACAGCCCACCTGATCTACATGGCCAGTCAGGTGGCCGAGGGTATGGCCTATTTGGAGGACAGGAGCATTGTCCACAGGGATCTAGCTGCCCGCAACATCCTAGTTGGAGATGACCTGGTTTGCAAAGTGGCCGATTTTGGGCTTGCTCGTATTATAAAGGTAATCTTTGGTGAAGCTCTGACTGCCTCCAAAACCCATACTTCACACATACATGTAAGGTGGCAGTGGTAGATGAGGTATGTTTTGTGGGGGTGATAAGTTTTCTTCCTTCATTTCCCCCCGTGCCGCAGGACAGTGTGTATACAGCCAGCAGGAACACTAAGATCCCTGTGAGGTGGACGGCGCCGGAGGCAGCCATACACCAACGCTTCTCCGTCAAATCTGACGTCTGGTCCTTTGGGGTGCTGCTTTACGAGATGATGTCACGAGGAAAAATGCCATATGATGGTATGTGTGTGTCCTGCTTAAACCCAACTCTACCCTGTAAAGGAATATCAGGGAGACGCCAATATACTTCACCACTGTGGCTTTGCATGATGTTGGAGTTTCTGTACCGTGATGCCTGTCCACAGTTACCTGTACAGGATTCACTTTGAAAATGTCCAAGTCAGTGCAGAGCCATTACTGATTCAGTGAACTTTTGTTTAAATAGCTTGCATTATATAAAGTGCTTATTCGCAGTGGCTTGCAGATGTAGCCGTTTCCATTACAGCTTCACGTTTTGTTTCTTGTTTACTTCAGCAATTGAGGTACCCTTCTCATAGGTACACAAGCAGTGTATTCACTGAGAAATTGGGGATGAGTCTTCTCAAGACCACTGACTGAGAAACAGAAATAGCAAACAATGCTTGTCTTTTATCTTGTCTGTGTTGGTCGAGGAATCTCTCTAGAAGTGTTTAGTTTAGTCCTGTTGACAGGCTTCTGTTTGACAGGTAAGAGTAACAAGGAGGTGTTGGAGATCCTTACTTCGGGGTACAGGCTACCCTGCCCAGGTAGGTGCCCTCCAAATATCTACCACATCATGATGGAGTGCTGGCATGCAGATAGTGCCAAGCGACCCTCCTTCCATTCCCTGCACAGCCAACTGGACAACATCTATGCCAGAATCTACTTCAAGACCATTGAGGTATAGAGACGGGGGAAGAGGGAGCAACTGCACTGTTACACACACACATCTCATGGAAAGGACTGTTCTACTGTGGATTGAAATATTATTTCTGCTGCCAACGTCAGCCTACAGTTGTATTGTCCAAATGTAAATTTTTTGTTTTTTGTTTTTAATGAGGATATGTGCAATAATGATCTTCAGATGTTGACTGTGAGCTCAGAGGTCAAGTGTGAACGTGCGGAGGTTGTTCCACTTTTACTGTCACTCAGGGTCAGCCCACCCCGTCTCACAAGGTCAAAATGTCATTCATCAGAGAGTGCCAATGTTTACAGTTTCTAGTCTTGCTGAATGTGTACTGTACAGATTCCTGGAGGTTGGAGAAGGAGAGAAAGTGAGTGCAATGACAGGACAACTGTGGTCACAGGACATTTTGGGGGGGGGGGGGGGGGGGGGGGGACTGCTATGAAATGGTAGTGCTTTAAAACAATGGATGCATGGACGCCTAATAGGTGTGATATAAGGCATAGTTCTGGCAAGAGAACTGTCATTTTTTCCATTTCCCCTTTGTATTGCACCTACTGTATATTGTCGCAAAATTGTAATATAAAATGGACTCTAGAAATTGCAATTGAAATCTTATGAAGACGTGTCTTACATAATGATGTACTTTATCAGATTAAAGTTGTTATTTTTAACTTAAGGTGTTAGTGCTATTATTAAATCATATATTTATAACGACACTCACTGAGTGTGTTGCTGAGTGAGTGCGTGAGTGAGTGAGTGAGTGAGCGCGAGAGATTTTTTGAATACTTTGTGTGCTTGCATTTATAACGAGTTAGGCGTGGTGAAAATAAGGAAGTTAAACTGCCTGGACTTTGATAAGAAGCGCTTTCGTGAGGTTTCGCTTTAGGATCCTGTCTAGTAATCAGGTGCGGAACAGGTTAACCATATTAACTGCTCCGGAGGAAAGCACGGCGCGACTTCAAGTTATGTTCTATGGATGAGACTTTGAAAAAAACATGCCCTTGTCTGCGGACACTTTGTGAAACACTTTTTGGCAGTTCAAAGGACGATGGCGTTGAAAATCGTGATGGCAATGGTGACAGCGAGTTTGGAGGTTCCAGTAAAAGAGACGAGGAGATTAATGTGGTGTCCAATCAACGATACGCACTGCGCCCAAAAGCATTACTTCCAAAGCCCGTGGAGAGTGATATTTACACGGCAATGTGGGAATTCGAATCTCGAGCAGATGAGGAATTATCGTTTCAAGAGGGAGACCTGTTCAATATTATTGACCGGTCTGGAGACTGGTGGACTGCCAGGAAAGTTGACCGAAATGGCCGCATATTAGCAACTGGCATCGTTCCGTACAATTATTTGGCGAGAGGAGAATCTGTAGAGGCCCAACCGTAAGTACTTCGTTGCTTTGTTTAAAAGTTTAAATTTTCGATTTTATCCATTTCATTCAATAAAATCGCATGCGAACAACCCCATTTCAAAACGCTTTAAATGGAGCATGGTTGTCATCCTTTGTATTTTGACATAAAATCAAAATTGAAGTGTTAAGAAATATTCCGCTCAGGTCAGTGACTGATGAGGACGCGGACGAGAATACAGGTGATGTCTTCTCGCTTGTAGTTATTGCAAGGCATGTGGCTAACTTGATATTTATTGCGCAGTTTTTGTCGTAGTATTTCTATTTGCTGTGGTGATTTAACAGTTCTCATATGTTACGCGCTGGATTAAGGATTCGCATCAGAACAGCATAATCTGCTCACTGTTTTAAACGTGATAAAAGCCTGGTTGAATATTAAACTAGAAATGACTTGGGTTGATTTGCTGCTAGAGTAGTATGAACATTTTCTTGGAGCTGCCCTCCATACAGTCTACTCCAGTCTTGACACCCTTCATGAGAATGAGTAAAAATGATTGAGAAAAATAAACAATACACGTACGATTTAACTTTTCTGCTCAAACTTTTGGGGAAACTATTTTCTACTCTATTCTTTTTTCTCTTTTTTGTGTAGGGGTCAACATTTTAAATATTTTAGGCACGCCTAAGGTGTGTGATGACATTCTATTTTTGAAACTGATCTCAGTCTGAAGAAAATGTATTGCTGCCTATCGCCATTTCCCGTTTCACTGGGTATGAGTATGAATGCAAATGAATACAGAGAAGTCAAACATTTACACACCGGGAAGGAGACAAGAAAGGATGTTGGCTTAATGACTTCACTTAGTACCAGGATATTTTAGCCCAAAACCTGGTTGCCTCTTCCAGGAGGTTGAGACTTGGCCATAGATGAATCTTTCAAAAAGAAAGTGACCTCAAACATACATCAAAATCAGCACATATGTTCGAACCCAAAATATGGCTCATTGTCTGTGTTGTACATTTTTCACCCATTTTTTCTCATTTCTATGTAGGGTGGCAATAATTCTGGAGTTGACTGTATTTCCCTGCTTCTTGCATGGCTTTTAGGTGGTACTTTGGGAAAATTAATAGGCTTGAAGCCTCAAGTCAACTCCTGGCTTCAGAGAACGATGAAGGAGCATTCCTGGTACGGATGAGTGAGAGAGAAAATGTTGGCTATGTGTTATCAGGTGCGTATTTTGCAATTTCCCACCAATTCGTATGCAGGTTAAGAGGAAGTTTCTGATTGTTTTACTTACAGATAAAGTAAGGTAAGGTGTACTAGGAATGTCAAAAATTGCAAATTTACACTGTGTGACTGTGACAAAAGCTGGGAAATAATGTCCAGCGAATGGAAAATAGTTAACTGGCCTGTCCTAAGATACAGTGGTGTGAAAAAGTATTTGCCCTCTTCCTGATTTCCACAATTATTGGATATTTGTCACACTGAATGATTTCAGATTTTTAAAACAAATGTAATATTAGACAAAGTGAAACTGAGTAAACACAAAACACATTTTTAAAATTATTTCATTTGTTTAATGAAAAAAGTTATCAAACACCCATGTCACCCATGTGAAAAAGTAATTGCCCACTTAGTTACTCAATCAACCAATTAAGAGATGAGAAGAGAAAGAGATGAGAAAGAAAAGTTGTTAAAATATATTAATCTGAATAAGATTTGAGAGCTATTTCTAAGGCTCTGGGGCTCCATCGAACACAGGAACTGTTGTGAATCTTCCCAGGAGTGGCTGGCCTGCCAAAATTTCTCCAAGGGTGCAGCGACAACTCATCTAGGAGCTCACTAAAGATTCCAGAAGAACATTCAAAGAACTGCAAGAATCTCTAGCTTCTGCTAAGATCTGTGACTCAAGTTCCCTATCTAAAGAACTGAAACAATTCAGTATGACAAATATGTATTAATAGAGGAAGTCAGGAAAGGGGCAAATACTTTCAAATGCTTTCACAGCACTGTACAGTATAAGATGTTTCTCAAGTATGCATGTGGGTGCTGTCTTTGTAATGGTGAATTTCACGCTTTCTTCTGTACTGTAGGTTTTTGCTGTGGCTGTCAATGCACTTTCTACCTGCAGACTAAATATATTCATTTTTCCTCATTTTTAGATACTAAGTCTGTCATTTTCTGCATAAGGCAATCTCCTGCATCATGTGTACCCTACTAACATTCAGTCTTCCTGTGTGGTTTAGATGAAATTGAAACAGGGTTAAGTTTACATGACAGGGCATGTCACACTGAAACGGTATCAAAAATAGACTCAACTCGCTATCCTTCCCATTCGTATCTACCACATCAGAGATTTGTCATTCGATGAATTACCTGTGCTTGTATCCAAAGAGTCATAGTTCTCCTCTTTTTTACATCAGTTGTTACTGTCTGTTCAATGAAGGGTGCTTGTGCTTTTGTTGTGTGATTGGATTGAATTTGTTATTCATTCTACCAGTGACTTGTTCTTCAAAGCTTTCTATTCAGTGAGTAACAAAATATAGAAGTGAAACTAAGGAGGGTCTTTTTTAAAATGTTTATATAACCTTTCTTCCTTTTTTCACCAGTCACCTAATAGTGTACCATACAGCATGATAATCCGTTTGGAAACAATGGATTCTGTTCTGACCCCACCTCTCTTGTGCTCCTCCCAACACAGTTAAGGTACACAATGAAGTGAAACACTTCAAAATCTATCAGAATGAGGAGCAGCTCTATGTGGAAAAAACTGAAAGATTCACCAGTCTAATGGACCTGGTGGACCACTTCAAGTCTCACCCCTTAGGGGTTTCTGTGCAGAGGCTTGGCAATGCTTGTGCAAAGGTAAGTCATGGAGAAATGGAGCACCACTTTTGACCCGGGAGGGGAGCTGTTAAAACATAGCTGGATGGATATTGCCTCTGTGATGGAGTCTTGTGTCGGTTAGGCTAGCAGCATCTAGGCTGAGCTTGGACACTGCATGGTAAGACCTGGTCACCAGCTTCTGTTTTACTACTCAGGTGACCATTTACATTCTTATAGGCCTAATCATTGTTGCCAAAACTGACTTTGTAATAAGTGTGGCCAAGCATTAGAAAGGATTAGATCTATGGGTTTGAATACTGAGCAGAATGTTGTAATGTGTGTGTGTGTGTGTGTGTGTGTGTGTGTGATGTATGTTCTTGCAGAAAGAACCAAAGCCTCAAGACCTGTCCCACTCTACAGTGGATGCATGGGAGCTCCCCAAAGAGGAGTTCACCCTTGGGGAACTGCTAGGCAGTGGCTACTTTGCTGATGTGCACAGAGGGAAGTGGAAAAACCAAATCAACGTTGCCATTAAAATCCTGAAAAATAATGGTAGGCATGGAGTGTTACTGTGAAAGAGTGTTACTATGTTTGAACCGATTCAACCTCAAGTGGAGTAGACAGGGTGGAAGGACAGAAGATACAAGCACAGAGATGGCATGATGGAAAATGGGTCATCCTACAATTTCTAATATCACCGGATGCAGCGTTAATAAGCGATAATATTGAGGGATAACATTCTATAGCTTAATTTTTTTTGTATGGTGTTCTATGACCATTGAGCATGGCAAGTCCTTTCCCTCTTTTCCCTGCTCCCCTACCTCTCACATCCTAGTAGTAGAAAGTAGGGAGTGTGTAAATGAGGAAAAGGCATTGGGACAATCATTGAATGATTGGAAAAAGGAACGTACATGGTGACTTAACACCCTGCACTTAAGGATTTGGTAGCTTTGAGGATTGAGTATTGTTTTGAGTAATGTAAAAAAGGACATTATTTATCTACTTTATTTGTTACCATACAGTATAACTTAGAAATTCTTCAGAACATAAGATGTACCATCAGATGCAGACGTAGTGACTGTACAGCATTTCAAGAGGTGTGTGTCCAGGCAGTAGTTCCAAAATTTGGGTCAGGATGCCCTGGTGGGTCATGGGAGGTTTTGAGGTGGGTTGTGAGATTGCACGTGAAACTAATAACCTGAAGTGTATAAAGCACTTTCCATTGACATACATTCACACCAGGCAAAGTAAAAACTGCGCGTTGCATGCACTGCACTAGTTACAGTAGTTGTTTTGACATAAATTAAGTGGGTCTTAAGAGGACTTGAAAGTTTATGAAACTAGGAGTCCACACAGAGGAACATTTGACATGTTTTAAAGGATTTTTGGAAACTTTTGCTACTTAAGTCAGTCCTTGTCCGCCACCCCAGTTATTTGGAAATTGACCATTTTTATGTATATGTTTGACTTTGAATCTTTGAAGAAACTTTCAGTCTGAGAGCAAGAGAGCTTGAGGATTTTTGAGCATTAGTATTAAGTAAATATAAACATAAATATTACAGTTAATACTGTTACAGTTTAACATCCAATGCATCATAAATATACCATCTGGGTGTGATATTATTTACCTTTCATAATAGCATTACTAGCTTTGTAACTTAGATAAACAATAACCTTTCTGTTATTTAAGGATGCTACTTATTGTTTATAATGTGACTGCATATATATATAGTCATGCAGACCTGGACAGATATCAGTGAGTCATAAGAGAAAAGAAGCCAGGTTTCAGCACAGTAATTCTTTACTAGCTTTACTAGGAATAGAAAGATGTGAAAATGAAATATTTCACTGATCCAGTTCAACAAGATCTGTCTAAGTCAGAGCAGGTATCTGTGACTTCAAACATACCTACTGTGTGTGTGTGTGTCGGGGGGGGGGGGGGGGGGGGGGGGGGGGGGGCTTCGGGGGGGGGGGGGGGGGGGTGGGTGGGTGGTATGTAGATCTGGTATGTTGGATAGCGTCACAAATATGTACTGGTTGGGAGGGATAGGGGATAGTGCTGGTATGTTGGATGACATACACAAATAAACTATGCTGAAGAGAAAAGACAAATCATGTTGTTATAAGTGTATGTAAGCAAAAGCCACACAAATTAGCATTTAAAAAATGTTTTTACATTTTGGCCAAAATTCCTTTAACTTTATAGAATGCTAAACTAAACCACAAGAAAGGTGACATGAGGAAAACTTTGAGAGTGATTATTTTTTCTGACCCATCAGTGAAAATATCAGAAGCAATAACCTATGGCTGAGACTTAGTCAATCATTGACTCTTATCACTTGGTAAATCAATAGGTCCAGGAATCCAAGTGCTGACTGTGCTCCAATGTGCATTTGCAACCATATTCATTGCCAGGTCAGTGGCACGTAAGTGCCATATTCCTTCTTACATTTAAAGGCATACTATGCAGAATTTTTTAACCTTGCCGTGGTCCTGTGTTTACAGTCAAAGAAGTCTCCTCTTCAAGAAGGTCCTGTGTTCAAATCTTGGCCGGGGGATTTTTTCCTTCCCGCCTTTCTGTGTGGAATTCATGTTCTCCCTGTCTCGTGGGTTACCTCTGGGTACTCCGGTTTCCTCCCACAATTCAAAGACATGCAGGTTAGGTTAATTGGAGAGTCTAAATTGCCCCTAGGTAGGACTGTGTGAGTGAATGGTGTGTGCCCTGTGATGGACTGGCGAACTGTCCAGGGTGTATTCCTGCCTCTCGCCCAATGCATGCTGGGATAGGCTCCAGTACCGCCCACAACTCTGACCAGGAATAAGCGGGATGGGTGTAACATGTATATCCATTGTATATTTTGGAAATCCCCACACAGCAATAATTAACGAGTCCTCTTTAACAGAACTGTGCATTGCGAACGCAAAAAAACGGCTCCCGTTGAAATTAATGGAGGCAATTACGAAGTTGCTTCTCGTTAGAGGAAGTGTGTCTTCGGCCTGAGAATGCAGCATTACAGGTCCAACAGAAGACAAGCCAACTCCGCGTCACTTTTCATTCCCATGGCGAACTTCAGCTGATGTCACTGAGGAAAAGCAATTCCAAGGTTAACTCTAGTTCCTGAGGAGTCTCGTTGTATTGTTGTTGCTTCTGCTGAAATCTGATCCTAAACCACAGGCTCTGTAGCCACACCCACCCCTTCCCACACAGAAACGAGCAGCACACTCAGGGATGTCCTGAACATATTTTAGAATAACAAATACGGTAAAGGTGCACAAATTTGTGGAGAGTGTGTTAAGACGGATATTGCCAATGCATCATAGAAATGCCTTTGCATGGTTATTAATGGCTAAAATCCCAGATCTGGCTCTCGCAAGAACTTGCCACCTAATCATCCCCTGATTTAATTGGCTAAAAAAGATGTTCTCTCCCTCCAGTGGAGCTGCTCAGTGGCCAACAATAGAGGATTGTGGTTGTACTGGGCAGCTCCCGGGTGTGAATGTGTATGAGTGTGAAGCAGGGTGTTGCTGCAAAAGAGCATCCGTGCTCAGCGAACCTACCCTGGGTAAATGAAGGTTAAATAAAATAAAAATAATAATATTTTAATAGTAAAAATCCAGCATAGTATGCCTTTAATTAATCAAGTATTTGACTGTTGACACCTATACTGCCAGATTAATGGCAGTTGTGTAGCAAGCAAAATTGAGTAAACAGATCCACTGACTAATTTCACTGAAAATTTTACCCCAATGCTTTCTTGGAGGAAAACAATTTTCCTTTGAAAATTTGGTATGTTTCTATATTTGTATCTTGCACTGTTGGGCTCTTTTACATGGCATTACTTCTTGGGAATTATATGGATCCAGTTCTTGATGCTACAAAAGAACTGGGCGTTAATTAACATGATCTGTGTCATTCTGGAGCACTATGCCTGTTAAATGCATGTGGACCTGCAGTCCTCTGCTGTGCAGCTGTACAAATGTCCCTTTAATCCTAGTTCCTGACTCACCACAAAAGGTCTCACAGCCATTCTCACAGAGCGACAGTAGGGCCGTTAACCTGGTCCATTTGCCAAATTGCCAATAGGCTTTCTTGCCACCTAGACATCGCCTGTGATTGGCAGTGTTTACTCTGGCTCCTCACCTACGCTTGTGTTTATTCTGCAAGAGTTCTCAGTTAACCAGCTGCTATAAAATGCCTAGATCTAGAAGTGTTTGCTATGTCTGATCCCGAATGCTTTGCCGTTCTCTTCTGTCTAGAGGCCCTGAAGTACGCAGAGTTCCAGATGGAGACTCAGATATTGAAAAGGCTGCGCCACAAACACTTGATCTCACTCTTTGCCATCTGCAGCGCTTCGCCCCCCTATTACATCATCACTGAGTTGATGGAGAAGGGCAGCCTGCTCAGCTTCCTGCGAGGTCAGTCTGTCCTGCCCCCCCGCATTGCTTCCTCCTGTCACTCATAATTCACCACGCTCTGGTCACTCAAACCTCATTTTCACGCCTGGTGAAAAAACACCAAACTTGCTTTAAGGGCAGAAAAGGCAATAAAAGGAAACATATTGCAACCTGCACTCAGTCAGGAAAGTTGCTTTCCGTTGTTTTCACGCACAATTTCAGTTTTCATTTTTCTCATCATATCCAGTGTCCATTAACTCTTCGCATCTCTTACCACCTGTTACTCAGCTTCAAAGAAGCTCAGTGCTTTCTTTTAATTTCTTTGCCATTTTGAAGGCAAACAAGCAAAACAAACTGCAGAAGTTGGAGACAATGAAGATTATTTTAAATTTGTTATAAAGGCAAATGGTTAGGGAGCAAATAGCAGTTTGTCAGTATGAAATATCAAGAGGGTTATTCTGGGAGGAATTTAAGTACATTGTGTTTGTTCAAGCTTTAATTTGCAATATGGCTTTTCATTGCTGGATATTGAGCGTGCTGTGAGAGAATTCATGTCTCTCCTGTGATTTGCACTACAGGCCCAGAGGGAGGAAGCCTGGATCTGGTCAGTCTGATTGAAATGGCTGTCCAAGTGGCTGAAGGGATGGCCTATCTGGAGTCCGAGAACAGTATTCACAGGGACCTGGCAGCCCGCAATGTCCTGGTTGGGGAGAACAATATCTGCAAAGTGGCTGATTTTGGACTGGCTCGAATTGTTAAGGTTGTTCATAATTTTTTTGCTTGAACTATAATAGTGGTTACAGCACTGAACTCTGATACAGCAAATATATGGATTGTTTAACTTTTGCTTTATATTTAAAATTGGAAGCGCTTCAAATTGCTGTTGATATTTGCATGTGGAATGAAATTAAGACTTTTTATCACCTTTGGCTTCTACCATGGCTTGTTTGGGTGGCCAGCAGTAACAGTATGTCTTTGCCTTTGGCCTTTTTTTCAGCTTTATCAGTCAATTTTAGCACAGGTGCAGACCAGAACCATCAGCCATCATTCAGTCAGTGTTTGTCCTTAACTCCGCTATCTTTTCACAAGACTCTGAATTACTTTAACTTTCATTTCAAAGTACAAATACAGTACAAATAAGGACTTGGAGAAAATTGAGATAAACTATCATAAAGCCAAGAAATGAATCCTCAGCTGACTATGTCTTCCATGTATCCCCAACATTTTTTTATTAATAGTCTATTTAAATGCATATAGTTTACATTAAAGCCAGAATACAAATGGCAAACAATAAGGAAAAAATCTATAACTTAGAACTCCATGCCTCATCGCTTTCGATTACATTACATTCATTTAGTAGATGCTCTTATCCAGAGAGACTTACAATGCAGGAGAAACATAAGTGTCCAGCGAGTAAATGTGTAACATCACTAAAGCACTAATGCGACTAGTATTAGCAATGCTAACCAATAAGGGGAAAGATAGCCAATGGTTCTGCTGTCCTGACCACTTTGGGAAGTTCAACCACTGTGGGCCCAGTATAGACAGTTATTATGACTGGGAGAAGCAACTACTCAGGGAGGGGACAGCTGGTTTCCTCAGGGTTGTGGAACAGAGAGATTTAGCCAGGGTGTAGGGTTTGAAAATTGATTAAATGTATCATGGAGCTATTTCATTTTCTGCCCTGTAGGCTAGCACCAACATTTTAAACTTGATTTGAGCTTTAACAGTGTAGTCAGTGAAGTGTGATCAGAAGGGGTGTGACAGGAGCTCACTTGGGAAGACTGTAGACAAGTTGTGCGGCTGGATTCTGTATTAACTGCAGGGGATTTAATGGTGCAAGTAGGGAGAACAGCAAAAGGAGAATTGCCATCGTCCAAGTGTGAGAGTACCACGGCCTGAACTAGGAGCTGTGCTGAGCAGGTGTTGAAGAAAGGAAGAGTTCCACAAATGTTGTGTTTATAAAATTGACCTGACTGACTGTCTATACCGGGTCAAAGAAGGAGAGTTGTAGCTCTTGAGTGTGGTCTTCTGTAGCATCTAGATTAAAGGAGAGCATTATTTCTTCTCCACCATACCCTATAACACTTTGAAAATACTGTCATTATTGTATATTGCATGTGTTATTACTTAACACTGAGTGTTATATTTTGCTTATTAGGTACTGTTGTACTATTTGGTCAAAACCATAAAAGCCATAGCAAATGGTCCCATACTGTTCTAATCCATGTTTAGGAGCCATTTTATGTAAGTGACGACAAGAAGATTCCCTATAAATGGTGTGCGCCAGAAGCCATCAGCCATGGACGATTCTCCGTTAAATCGGATGTTTGGTCATTTGGGGTTCTTCTCTATGAAATATTCACCTATGGTGGAACCCCATATCCAGGTAAATGCCACACACTTGTGCATATCTCCTCTCTGTGACTGTAGATGGGAATGTGTGACAAAAACATCTGGAAACAGCCAAACTGACATGCCCCCTCAGTAATTTTGGGGAGTAATAAAGGGGAAGACTTTTTTGTGCAGATCATCCATTGAGGTCACTGTGAAATGATTTTAAAAAAAAATACATTACCAACGTTGTCCTGCAATAGCCTGCTAATCCCGTCTGGACAGGGCTTAAGTAATCTTGAACCACCGATGCATTCTTTGCAAACTTGCACCTGTTTTACATATTGTTAATATGTTATTCACTTTTTTCTATTATTATTATGTCATAACAGATGTTTATTTGTGCCATTTTAATCTTCTAATGTTTACTTGTCTGTGGCTGGACTCCTCTGAAAAAGAGACCTCAGTCTCAGTAGGACCTCCGAGGATAAATGATAAAACAAAAATAAATGATATTAACGACTGTATGATATAAGTACATTTAGTCACATAAAGGGCATTGGTAATCTCTCTTCCTTGACTTGTTTCCTGTAATGTAGCCTACACCAACATGGAGGTATACCAGGTCATAACATCAGGCTACAGGATGCCTGCCCCACCCCAGTGTCCTGAGAGCATTTACGAGATCATGCTGTCCTGCTGGCGCGATGCTCCGGAGGATCGTATCAGTTTCAGCCTCCTGAAATGCACCCTAGGGAACGCCTATGAATTGGAATAGACCCACGGAGGACTGCAGTTATAATACAAGCCACATGGGGGCAGCAAAGAAAACATTCCGCGAGGACAGAAGTAGGCCCTCGTTCCCATGGATTAGAGCTGGAAGATGGGCCTTAGGGGGTTTCCCTTCTGCCTTTTTCCAAATTATTGTCAGTCATTTGGCATAAAGTTCTGTCAGCATGTCCACTTGATTCTATTAGTCTGACCTGAAAATACCACTGCATTCCAGTCCCAGTCATATCATAACTGTATGGGTATTTTAGATAATAGATAGTGATAATTTGGTACACAAAGGATACCTTGGAAATTGGAGGTACAGGGAATTAGTTGACAAGGCCACAGATGTGACTGGCATTGTCTTGCGACAGTTTAATGACTCGACAGTTTAACCGAATCATTTGTACATCATGTATTGTCTCCAATATGTTACTGTTAAATTTAAAAATGAATTGTGAGTTTTATTAAACACTTTGATGAAGAGGTTTTTATTGTTGTTGCTTTGTCAACTAATCTCAGTCATATCTCAGTACTGTATGGGCATTTTAGATAAGAGATTGCGATAATTTGGTACAAAATGGATAGCTTCGAAATTGGAGGTACAGGGAATTAGTTGACAAGGCCACAGATGTGACTGGCATTGTCTTGTGACAGTTTAATGATTCAACAGTTTAACCGAATCATTTGTGCATCATGTATTGTCTCCAATATGTTAGTGTTAAATTAAAAAATGAATTGTGAGATTTATTAAACACTTTGATGAAGAGGTTTTTATTGTTGTTGCTTTGTAAACTAATCTCAGTCATATCTCAGTACTGTATGGGCATTTTAGATAAGAGATTGTGATAATTTGGTACACAAAGGATAGCTTGGAAATTGGAGGTACAGGGAATTAGTTGACAAGGCCACAGATGTGACTGGCATTGTCTTGTGACAGTTTAATTATTCAACAGTTTAACCGAATCATTTGTGAATCATGTATTGTCTCCAATATGTTACTGTTAAATTAAAAAATGATTTGGTTAAATACTTTGATGAGGAGGTTTTTATTGTTGTTGCTTTTTTTGTACAGTACGAAATGTGCCTTTCAGCGATGTCCTGTAGTCAAAGAATTGATGGTACATCCCTGAAAAAAAGACAATTTAAAATTCCATGTGTTGTCTACATTAAAAGCAGCATCTGAATCAAGGTTTTTGAAAATAAGATTGCTGTTTCTGGAGCAATAGTTCTTTAAAGCAATAGATACTTTTTCCACTTTCTGGAGGTGAGAGTTGTATTCCCATAAACTGTTTGTCATATTCATAAATATATTCAGTGCAGTAAAATATATTAGGCTGATTCAGAACTGTTTCAAGGGCTTACATCCCCACAGATATGATAAAGAGTAGAACCCAGATTTCAAGGTTTTTACAAAACCAAACTGGAGACCATTTACAGCCATGAAATATAGACCATCACATCCTGCCAACCACCAATTATCTTTTACTGACAATTAGATGTTTCATTAAGACATCACTTTTGTTTCTGCCACAAGAGTGTACACCTCTTAAGAAAGAACCATTAACATCAACAATGGTTTTGTGAACAAATATTTACAGAGGTTATACGGATTTATGCATTTCAAAACATGGATATGTTGCTTTAAATAATGCAGCAATTTAGTCATGTTTGCCAAGCAAACTGGAGTGAACCGCCTGCTTTTTTTTACAAATCGTGGCAATGCTAAATTTATTAAAGGGTGTGGCTCAACTCCCCTTTGACTAAGCACCTCAATTATATTTTAAATGTGGTTTATTTCTTAGGCATCATGGCTGTGCGTTATTAATTACCTGGGGGTGTGATGGGAGATGTAATGGCACAAGATTTTCTATTGCTCAGCTTAACTCTGCTTGGCTGGTCAACACCAATGTGAGTAAGTGCAAATACTGCTCTGTCAGGAAATATGTCAACTCCAATGGAACTGCTTAGTGGCAGAAGCAGCTGCCCCAGAAACCAGTGCGCAAACAGACACAGACGTTGTGATTATAAACCCCCCCCCCCCCCCCCCCCCCCCCCCAGATAGTGCCATCTATTCCTGCCCTGACATGCTGACAGCTTGGGCTGCAGGAACCGGTTTATTCAGAAAACCTATGACTCATCCAGGATGTGCAAGACCTCACAGAGGTTCTGCAACAATGACTTGTCACCTTTCAAAAAGAAGGTCAGGCCAAAATAAATGCATTTGCCTCCTGCAACCCCTTCTCACTTGTGTCTTGAGCCCAGAGTTTGTCCCACTTTATTTGGTGGGGGTGGGCGGGAATGATGGTGACGTTCGTGTGAAATGTTTGAGGCTCGGGTTGTGGAGTTATTTTTGCCAGAGGTACTCGTGTTGCTGTTCATAGCCGTCTGTGGTACCGCTGCAGGGGGCTGTGTCACCTTGTCAGTGCATTTCCAGATGAGGACACGGTTTCATTCCAAAGACAAGCATTCTAGAGATACTCAAGGGCTTGAGCCACTTGGGCAGTGGTCTAGTCTTGAAGATGACTCTAGAGCTGCAAATGTTCACCATTTCCTAACAATAACAACAGTCCCCATCAACAGTGGTGTTCCCCAAGGTTGCGTGCTATCTCCTGCATTATTCTCCATTTACACAAATCAAATCCAGGAAAACAGCAAAGATCTCACTCCCATTAAATATGCAGATGACATGGCAATAGTTGCATGTCTTGACCAGAAATCACCACCAATTGCATACTTACAGTACATCCAAAACTTAGTAGCATGGTTCAACAACAGCTTTCTTGACCTCAATATCAACAAACCCAAAGAACTATGTCTTGGAGGAATCACCACTGATGCCACCAACATAAAAGGGCAACAAGTAGAGCAGGTCTCTAGTTTTAAATAACTGGGTACCGTCCTGGAGAACTTTACCTTCACTGAGAATTGTAACTCAATCTACAAAAAAGCCAGACAGCCGATTTTAGCCTACATTGGTCTTGGTGTACAGATCTCTCATTTAAAGTGTAATGACCTTTAATATAGTGTCCTGGTATGGAAATCTCACTGTGCGCAATAAATCAAAACTAGCACAAATAATAAACCAAGGCAGTAAAATAATTGACATTAAGCAAGCACCACTGCAACACCTATATGGTCTTGCCATGAAAAGGAAAGCCCTACATATCGTGGGTGACTGCTCCCATCCACTTCACTCGTCGTTCCAAAAACTACCTTCTGGTAGGAGACTAAGGGTCCCACGGGCAAGGAGAAACATGCACAGAAAACCTTTTCTCCCCTCTGCAATCACTATCCTCAATAATGGACCAACCAGAGACTTGGGCATGTGGATGTAGCTAACAGTAACCAGGAGATGTTATTTGAAGGATTTGTGGTGTTGTTACTTGAAGGATATTATAGTGACCTTATGGTTGTCCAATGTTTGCTGTTATGTTTTTTAATCCGTGTATACCTTTGTCTGTGTCACTTGCAATGAGCATTGAACTGAAGGAAAATTTCCATTTTATTTTATATTTAATGGACAATAAAGTTTTCTATTCTATTCTATTCTTATTGTATGTCACATTGGATAAACCCATAATGCCAAATAAATTTAATGTAATGAATGCTTTGCCTTTTTTTCCTTTCCTACCCTGTGGAATCTTTTTCACCTTTGTGCGGAATAACCTTTGAACACTGTAAGGCAAATAAAAGAGATGTCTGAGCATGCTCAGCAGAACCTGCTCCTGAATGCTGAAAATGCGACACTAGCTCTGTTTTTAGCTTGTTTTTTAAAACTCCCCGTTCTAATGTTTCTGCAAATCTAGGCCTATATATGAACAGGCCCCAAGCCATTTGCGTAATGGCATGCATGAAGTTTGAATACAGTTGAATGATTACAAGTGGTGAGAACAAGCAGATACACAGAACAAAATAGTGAATTGCTTTATGCTATCTGTGTCATTGCTGCATTTTTTATTAAATCAATATTTTATTATTTTATGTCTCAACAGATATAACCATGAAACTGGCCTCTCTGGTGGATTTATTTATGCATTAGCTCACTTCCCTCTAAAGAAGAGATACTGATTATTGTCAGTAATAATCTACTGATTATACAGTGATTATTATTTAAAATATAAAATTTTCTCTGTTGATAACCTCATTGACTACTTGGTGCTGGCCAGAAACAGATGGGCTCTTCCTCTGAGCTTATTTCTGCTCAAGCTTTCTTCCTGTTAGTGAGGATGTTTTTTTTTTGCCACTGTTGCCCTAGGCTTGCTCTGAGGCGGTCTCAGGGCTGGGATCTACATAAGGCTGCTTTGTGAGAATTTGGATTGTAAAATGCACTGTGGAATTTAATTGAATAGTTAAGCTCTGAGGCACAAGAGCCAATCACGCATGGACATATTTTAAGTTACACCTCTGTATTCCCGGCACCAGGAGTGTCTGGTGGGACTAACGCAGAGTGCTCTAAACTGTGCTGAGAACGTGAGGCATGGGGTAAAGAGTGGCTGGTTTCATACCAGGGGTTTCAAGGTTGTTAAACCAAAGTCTAAAAAGGTTTGTATTGTGTTAATAAGTGAAACATTATGGAAGCACTTAAACACATGTTCAGCAACCTAATTTGGAGCTTATAAATTCACCTCAGGCTTTAATTTGATCAGTTAAAAATATACAATATAGCACAATAAGCACAATGGGAATTTTATTCTTCATGGCATGCATAGCAAGTTCTGACATAACGTGGTGTAAGATGCTAAATAATTCCTCTTAACATGAGAAGCACCTAATTAAGAAAAATTAACAGCTTGTTAAAATTCTGGGATTGAAACTGTGGTTGAAAAAAAAAACAATTTACACAGGACCAAGGTTGAGAACCACTACACTAGTGGTTGCATTCTGCACAATTTGGAGATGTTTCAAGGTTAAATTACTGCAACCAGACAATAAAGCATTACCCTGGTAGAAATTCCAGCAACCAGCATAAAATGATTCTACCTGGAACCCACTTCTGCTATTTCAACCATGTTGTTACCAGCTTGACCGTTTCAACCCAGCTGGCCCAGCTTAGAAGCAGGCTGGAACCAAGCTGGGATTTCCTCAGTTGAAAGAAGGCCACTCTTGTGATATTATTAATGTGGGCCTGAAAAGAGAGACTTCAGTAAGTGCATACATGGAGTAATGAAAAAGTCTTACTCTTTCTCTTCTTCATACAACCTGCAGTCATCAGTAGTGAGCAGACGTGGAATGGGAACACAGCTGGGTGTGCTTATAGCTGGAGGCATCTTAGACCCAGGGGCAAGCCCTCTCTCCTCAACACGACGTTGCTAAGATCCCTCCCAAAGGTCAAGTAGTATAACAGTACGTCTCCTCAGCCAATCGAGCGGCACTATCCCATGTTAATTCCACCAAGAGACACACAAGGAGCGCTAGTTTAATGTGCACATCTGCCAGAGGGGACGTGCCCTGTCCTTCGTGGTTTGATCATTTCTTTCCTCTCCTTCTGTGATCTGTGTTTCACTGCTATCCTGTGTGGTGGGCAAGAGGAGACCGAACATAGGACACTTCACTCCAAAATAGATCACTGACTGAGAGAAAAAAGGGAAATTAGAGGTAAGTGTTTTTTTCTTTAATTTTCCCGAATTTCAAATCTGAGTTGTATGAAAGCCTACATCAAATCATTTTGCAGAAAGTACTTTTTCTAATGTACTTTTATGTGTGCTGTACAGCGATATGTGCCTTTTCACAGTGCATCACATTGTGTCCTCACTGTTGTGTCTGGGTTTTTGGTGAAAAAATGCCGCTGAAATGTTGTAGGCGACATTAACCAATGTAAGTGGCTGAGGGGAGCAAGTGACTCAGCTCCCGGCCTATGGAAAGCAGGGTTACTTTTTGTATGCTGATTACCCAGCATTGCCTCAGAAGAATGTGGGTACTTGTATTGAGACACAGATTTGGAAATACCCAGGTGGAATAAAATGAACTGGGGACAGTACTCCTCAGGCTCAGACTAGAGCCATATGTCTAAGGATATGCCAGGAGGACTCTTAAATTTTCTCCTGTCCCACAACCTACTTTCACCATTTGTTATTCTGCCATCTTTGGATTTTATCAGACTGTTGTCATTGTGTCATACCCTCATTGGAAGTCCGTACCAGCAGCTCCAATCGGCTGTATAGAGAGCTGCTGATATGGCTTATCTCAAGGACAGTTACCTAACCACATGGGATTTCAGCCATCAAATCTGTACTTTTTCATGAGACAGTATGTTGTAATAAAGGGGACTATATGACACAGCAACTTAAATAATAATAAATAAAAAATAATTATTAATAATAATAATAATAATAATAATAATAATAATAATAATAATATAGTAGCAGTAGTATACATTTATTATTATTATTATTATTATTATTATTACTATTGTTCTAGTGAAGCTGATTCTTGTTTTAAACAGTTAAAACTAATAAAAGACATTTTACACAATAGTTATGTTTAAAATAGCAACCAAAAGGATAGCCCATTCATCATAAACTGTAATGTGTGAGAATTCTGAGAATTCATTGACAGACAGCAATGGGAAATGAAGGACCTTTGCTCTACATGTACCAGATACATTTTTAGTTACAAGTTTTTTTAAGGTTGCGCAACATGAAGCGCTTCTGTTACTGGGTGAAAGCCAATAGCCTTACAAGTGAATCGAATTTCAGAGTGAACGGATAAAGCTCTAAATTAAATGACACAAAAGATACACGGGTTTCTATAAGTTTGTTGCAAAACAGGACCTCAGTTTTTACAGCTTGTTCTGTTTTGTATAGAGCCAGACTGAAGAAGTCTCTGAAGTTGAAATCGCACCACCTTTACCCTAATGGCCAGCTGGCATCTCTGGTCTTTCGTCAGGTTCAAGAGTCCTGTTTAAGTTTTCATGTGCCGTTTCATTTTTCATATTTTAACATAAAACTGAATCAATTTTTTAATCACTGTATAAATGGAGAAACAGGATGATTCACATTTTTGAGTAAACAAAATGTCCCCATCTCGCCGTGACAAAAACAAAATCACTCCAGCTGCTGGGTTCCAGCTCTCTTCTAGGCACACATTTTGCTGAGCTGTCAGGACTGATAGTCTCGACCTTTCAGCCAATTAACATGTAGGGCATTGAAAGACAATATCACACCAGATTCCATTTTCTAATTCAACCCAGATTCCAATCGCTGTAATAACAGGCAGAAATCAACAACAAAACTCCTACTTATACCAGGAGAGATGCGCAGTGTTGATTTCAACCATTGGTGTAAATTTCTAGCAGCAGCACTGATTTCCATTTTGATCACTGCAGTCTGGTACATTCTGACACACAAAGCACTGTTAAATATACTGTTGGGGTTTGTCACGTACATAGGTAACTGTTTTTCAGGTTTTAAGCAGTTTTAAGCATTCCATTGGACCATATCCTGCTGACATATTATGTTCATCTTAATGAAACACAGCAAACTAGTTCTCTGGTATGTTAGAATATATGGTATGACTTTTTTTTTTTAATGCAGGCATATTATTGGATTAACACACTTCTACTAAATTATTTCAAAACACTTATTCTTGTTTATTGCACTGTTGACCATTTTAATCATATCTTCTATCTTCCTATGTACACTTTCATGTTTGGAGAGTATTGATTCCTTTGACATTCATTAATTCTATTCCACATTTAATAATTATTACCTTTGATGCTACCTAGGACTGGAATGAACTACCCATCAGTATTAGGAAATTCATCACTGCACCATTTGGTAACTTGATGAGTATCATACGCCACCTCTTACATCAGTCCTATCAACTTGAAAATGTACACTTATTGGGCGTCATTCACAAAACCTTTCTTAAATTATTCTTACTTTTGCTCTCAAAAATGTTCCTACGAGAAACCAATATGGAATTCATGACACATGTGCAGACCTTTGCTTTTGCGCATGAGTGTATGAGATAATGAATGCTGATTGTAAATTATATGCGCAATACTGTTCATGTGACTAGCATAGGGAAACATCCTTGAACAAATTCAGATAAGAAAAAAAAATTACGAGGCTTCATCTTGTAACTCCTTCGTAAATTTCAGCACACGAATTGTACTAAGCTTTTAACCAGCAAACCCCAATATGATCTCCATATGTAAATTATTGTTTGTTTTCTCTTCATACGTAAAAATCAACGTCATTATTCATCTACAGTCTTTACATGACTAATACGTAAGTACATATCTAAATATGGAACGAACTGTCTTCTTGGGTCTTTACCTTAGCTAGCCTAGTACAGTTCACAGGCCTAGTACAGTTCCCTGGGCACCTGGAGTTGATCGCAAATATACTTTGTAAGCTTGCACCCATGTGTGAACGGTTATTTATAGACCATATCTCTGTTATGGCTCTGGAAACAAACTGTACCTTTGCTCAATGAGCAACTTCTGTTTTCTTTCCTAGTACCTCATTTGTTTGCGGAGAATTGGACTGGACTTTGGGCAATGACCAGCATCAACGCTCCCGCGTGCCTGGTTGCGCGTAATCAGTTCTACAGAAGTAAGCTCTGTCACAGGCTAGCCATTTTAAAGCCACACATTTTTTGTCTAATATGTAACTACAGACACCAGAAGCTGGACTTGTGTTACCTTTTGCAGCTGTTGAAAGACCACTGTTTATCTCCGAATTCACCCTAAATCAACGCAATACCTTTTTGGCTGGAACACTATGTTCCAATTCAGAAGTTACTTCCTGCTGTTTCACTTTTCGTGAACGAAACAAATACAATGTTTGAGAACTCTAAATTGTGCATAACATTTCATAATCACCAAATCCGGAATAATGAGTTTATATCTGTACATGTGATGTGATTTACTGTTTTGTACAGACCATGGTCCGTCAACCTCAGGGAAACCTGCTTATGATCATTGTGCAACACAACCAACACAAAGACAAGTAACGGTTTGGGTGACCACATCCACTCATCAAGGTATTAACATCAGTGGATTGCGTTGAAAACATGCCCTTAAGCAAAATGTTTTATTTTTTGTGTGACAAACGAAATTTTCTTCCTATTAAAAATAATAGCACATGGGTTTATACCCTTCAGCCAAGTTACTATCACTCTGCAGGTCATAGTTGGTATATTTTAATGAGTGTGTGTGTTTGTGTGTGTGTGTGTGTGTGTGCGTGCATGTATGTAAAAATATACATTAATGTAAATGAAGAGAAAAGGAATTGCATATGTAAATGCTTTTTCTAACTAACAGCGTGCCATTCAATGCATAGGCTTATTTAAATCTTTCTACCAACTACTTCCCCCCCAGGTCTACCTGTAACAATGGCACGAGGATGGTGGATCAGTGTGATTTTGGGCAATCCCTCGCCTACAACTAAACGCCTGAATTCAACTGAAAGGGTGGTGAAGTAGGAGAGCTTTCCATAAACCAATGCAGTGGGAATTCGTACAAACGGGGACGATACTAAGTACCCTATCCCCGCTTTTTACAAGCGGGGGGGAGAAAAGAGAAAAGGCCTTTTAAAAAAATCTAATTTAACCTAAATGTCCCCTCTGTTGCTTTTGCTTTGCCTCAGTTTCAAAACCCTGAGCCAGATTCTTCAATTGCATGCACATGCAACAGAGGAAAAGTAAACTGTATTTTTTTTTTTCTCCCTTTGGACTGTTGCCATGCTGCTGCTGGGAACTTTTTTTTTCACGCACGTATCCAATCAGAGTCACCGAAGCCCTCCCGAGGGCCTCTCTCTTCCATCCCAGGACCTGTTGCTAGGAAGAGGAGGGGCGTGTGGAGCAGAAAAGAGTCAGCACTTGAGAGAAGCGTATGGCATTCCCTCCGCTGAGCAGTGACCTGGAAACAATGCGCTAGAAGCACATCTTGTAATGAAATGGTGCATCATTTCAAAGCCTGCGGGCAAGGCTTCTTTGTACTGTTGTTTACGCGCCTCGTTTTTTGTTTTACGTGTTCTGTCGAAGATGACTGAGCACTGCCTCTCTCATTTATACAAGAAATTCCAGGCAGCTGGCCTCCTCGTCAGGAGTTCAGTCTTGACCTGAATTCCATTGAACCGTGTGTGTTTGAAACCTTTTTTGCCAATACAAATTGGATGAATGTTGTACAACTTAATGTAGCAATTGCTGATTTATTTTTCATAAACTTGTGTAATTGCATTACATTGACCTTACCTTCATTTTTTAAACTGCATTCATGATTTTAACATCTGTAACTAAAATGTTCACAAAAATAATTTGGTTACATAAGTCAAATTTCAGTGTTACATTTGAGAAATTAACTAATTTTAAACAGGGAGCTTTCCAAAATATAAACTCAAACCCAACTGCATAATGGTTTCAATGTGTTGTCGGTTGTATATGGTGTCCAGAAGGGCATTCTATGTCTTCAGGGTGAGTAGGGATGTACAATCGTATCCGAAAAGGGCCAGTGTAGGTGCAGGTTTTTGTTTAAGCCCAGCACTAAGACACTTGATCTACTTATCAAGGTCTTGATTGACCATGATTAGTTAATTAGGTGAATCTGGTGTTATAGTGCTTGCCTGAAACAAAAACCTGCACCCTGGCCCTTTTTGGATGAGATTGGACACCCCTGCTCCTGAGAAATCATAGTTATTATATGCCCATATTTAAAGGAACTCAGTTATCTGGTACAGCAGACGTGTTCTAGGTCACTACTCACAGTCCGAGGTGACCAAATCACTCAGCTCATGACCCTGGACAGTTTGTTTATATAAGGCTATTTTTCACACCAAGTTCATACCCAATGGAATGCATTGTGCTTTATGTGCACTTTTCAGCCAGCACAGATGTTCTTGCTCAGTGCACCCTGTTTTACAGAAAGCACCACAACTGCAGCACTGCTTGCCTTCTGCACATTATCAGTGCATCAACTAAGTACACCCTGCTCAGGGTTTGCCCCTCCCTCTTTTGGCAGGCTGTGTCACCTGCACTTCCCTGAACAACACCGGTGGTCCAGATTCTTCTGTTGGTTTTTGGAGCAATAAAGGGTCAGGGCTGTGGATTGTGACAGGGTTCTAACAGCCAGTTAAGAGGGGTAAAAATGTGCAAAGCCTAACACCAAAACATTTACGCATAGCCAACTAGCTGTAAACATACAAATTGCAAAGCCAAGTACCCAACAAGAAACCTGTGTGGCTGATGTTGGGTAGGTATCCAGCAATATTTGCGCATTACACTTACGCATTTTTATAATGATCTCCCATGAACCCAGGGTCAGAAGCGAGCATACAGAAAGCACACTTACGGATCTCAGACTGCCAGTGTACAAGGTGGTACGGTCCCCTTTCATGGACAACCTACTCTAAACAAACATCACAGAATAATATACCATTGAGTATCATTTTCAAAACTGTACTGGAATTTCACTTCAGTGCCTAGATCACTACCTTGAACCTCAGGAGATCACAGATCCATTGTAAGAAAGCGATTGAAAGTTTTCTTTGTATCCATTGCACATTTTTTACTCACGACCATTGTTCACATATCCATTCAACTGTGTCCCAAATGATAAAAACGAACACAAACAATCCCTTCTTTATTCTAAAGGGGAATTCAGGATTCTCCTTATTCCAGTTTCACAGAAAGGAAAAACTTCAGAGAACACAATGATAAGCTGTTTAAGATAAACTTTATTCACTGGTCAGTTTGGGATGACAAGTGAAAATATGAAAACAGATAACATATCCATTAAGGTGTTATATGGGAATTTTATTTTTAATTTTTAATTAATTTATTTTTTGACACTTTGTTTAAAGTCATGAATAAAAATAGTACAAAACAAAACACAATAATAATAAATTCAGAGGCCTGTACTAAAGGTAAAAACTGGAGTCGCCTCCATCGCCTAGCGTTGGTCTTCGACCCAAGTTCAGGAGGGTGGGGGGTTGCTTGCCTCAGCCTTCCCAGACTCGCTACTCTCACTGAGCGGATTCTTCAGTGCCATCTCCTTGGCAATGCAGGTCACCTGGCCATTGGTCACACTGTACACTCCCGCCCTGTGAGGTGCCATGGGAAGAGCCAATGAGAAGGACAGGCTGTGGACATTACAGTCAGATAGATGGCAGAGAACAGTCTTCACCTAACCACCCCTACTCCTCCCCCCTTAAGATGAAATCTCACAAGCTGCAACATCAGTTAGGAGCCACTATTTGTTTTGGAAAATTTAACTTAAAACCCAAATTAGGCAGTTGCAGGTAGTGTGAAACCAGAACTGGATTTGTCAGCTTTTCTTTCCAGCTCTTTCGGTGTACTCACTTCTGTTGGGCTTCAGTCAAAGCAGTTGTCCCAGGCTGGTTGTGTTTCCCAAAGAAGAAACTAGACCACCAGTGCCCAGAATCTTGCTTGGGCAATCCTGGAAACAAAGGAACATACGAAAACAATTCACAGCAGAGTAAAATTTGCAGTCGCTCGCTACGTTTGCAGGAAGCCTCATATTCCATGTCTAATCAGATTAACAACCCAATCAGAATAAAAATGTAATGGGTAACCACCTCAATTGGAACAGACTATCCCATTCTGTCTGAAATTGCATTTGGTTTGAAAGGGGTGGTGTAAACCTTCTGATAATCCGATCAATAGGAGAATGTTACCAATGTAAATGCTCAAACGGTGTGAAAGTATATTCTTTGCGAAACGCTCTGACTTTGCTGAGTGCTGATTTGATCAAACGTGATTTGATCCCATATGCTAATTAGACAAACAAAACGCACGGTAAATGAATTAATTTCAAAAGGCAAAAGACAGTGGCATTGGGTGTAAACACCTTGATAGGTGGGCACTGCAGTAAAACTGCTCATGAGCTCATCTTCTCCTGTGCAATGACTGTAGGATAATTATATTTCGTCGGCTGGCTCATATGCAAGAACACAATGCAAATATTGACACCCACCATACAACGCACATATAGAGATAATTAAATAAATTTGCATTGTGTACTAAAATGCCAGATCAAGTTAGCCAGAGTTCGGGGTTCTGCGCATGTCAAGTTTTATTCTGATTACATGCTTACTTTAATCAGATCAACGTGCATGTAAATAGTTCATTTGGAATCTTCAATCGGAATGAATGGATTCAGAATGATGAAACATTCTGTATGTAAATGTGACTAATGTTGGAATTTCTGAATGCTGAAATCACACACTGGCTTGAAACTATATATCTTGTGTATCACTTGCTATTACAAGCTTCTATGAGCAAGGATGTATGGTAGGTTAGAGAATTTGGATATGGACAACCAATGAGCAGGTTCTATTCAGAAACAAAATGTTCCCAGAAAGTTTGCCACCCCCCCGACCCCGAAGCAATGGGAGAAAAACAACAGGAACAAGATGGAAAAACTGGACCGTACACAGTGTACTGACTTAACTGGGTGACTGAAGCACAATCTGAAGTGGTGACACGTACTGTACCATGACTCATAGGATTGCAAAATGTGTGTGGCACATCCATCCTGACAAACTCTGTACAAGTCAACTCATCTAGTGGAACCCTCAGAAAGCATTCATTTTAGAATTCTCAAGTAGCATTCTATAGCATTACAAACATAGCCTCAATTTAAGTGATTTTGGAATATACTGATCCTTGTATTCAAACGGTATTACTAGTGTGGTCACTTTTAATTAAACTGGCAGTTTGGCAAAATACCTTGCTGTAAAAGATAATAGCCTAATCAATGAAATAAATAGTCTTTTTTAAGGTCCACTTACAATAGCTCATGGAATGACAGGTTGGCAAAATTGTATTTACTTCTTTCAGGGCAAAAAGTACAGGAAAACAAAACGGGCAAAAAAAGAAAAAAATCGAATAAACGCTTGGACAGTAAATATACCAAAAAATGCTAATCAAAGACAAGGGAAAACGGAGGAAAGGCTGGAGTGGATGGGGGATGAGGCTGCTGGTCACAGCTAATAGTACAGTAATGACAGAGCCACATCAGCATCCCGCTCAACTCCGACAGTAAACAGAACAGCCACACTCCACACGCGGGCAGACATCTCGTCTGAAGCAGTGAGCTCTCCCACACATTAGGAGGTGACGTTCACAATCCTAACCGCACACAAAGTCTTTTGTTTCTCAGTTTTCTCTCTTACAGATTGTCATCGTCACATTCCAACATCAACCACCCCCCCCCCCTTCCCCCGCATTCCTCCACAAATTAGAATTATGGAGCTGTTTGCAGGCTTGCGTAAAGCACTATAAAGCCTGCCAGTGTTCTCTTCCACATTATAGAGCAACAATAAGGGAGAGGGAATCACTATTTCCAAATGAACACTTCAAAGAAGTGCAACTTCAGCATTTGCACTCCTAATGAAAAATGCAGTGTTGAGCAGTGCGATAGCCTAACCTGGATGGTGTGGAATGACCTCGCCAGTGTGCTCTGAGCTGCCGCAGGAGCTGCCGCTGGAAGTGGACCCGATGCGCCCTGCAACAAATGAGCAAACACGTTTGATTCCAATCAGAATCAGCATAGAGTACATTATCAATGCATATGGATTTATTCATGTTCAGAGGTAGCTGAAAAGAAGCTGTGAATGTTTAAAGGATTTATGCCGGAAGTATCAAACTAACTAACAAAAGGCCATCACTGCCACCATGCCACAAGCCCGAGTAAACACCACCTAGTAGGACCTTGTGGGACTAGATTCAACTTCGGAGAAGATGGACACCCTTGTGAGACACTCACTTCTGTAGTAATCATGGGTAGCAACAAGTGAGCCGCCTGATGGAATCGCTGCCATTCTTCCGATCTCCTTTAGTCAGCTGTGCGTAGATGGAAAACACTGGTGACAAAAATGAGGGGGAGATTAACAGGAGTCCCGGGTTTGGGTGCCCTTCAATAAAGCAAATATGAGATCCCCTCGGAAAAAATAATTAATAGCTTAGCCTAAACCCCACCCCACCCCCACCCAAAACTGGTACCTTCATATTGTTTTGTTACCACGCTGCAATTAGCTAAGAGTCAAGACTTTGTCACTGCATTTCAACACTGGTTCTTTGATCAGCTTGAGTTCTTTGTGGTCTTGAAGACAAGACACCACTTATTACAATCATACCAATTTATCATCGGAGTAAGTGCTTTTTTTAAGGAACAAAAATGCCATCAACTGACAAGCCTTTTCTCACCAACATACAGTATATAGGTGATTCCAGTTATGATGACGGTGAATGTAAAGGTAGAAGTGTATGCATTTCATATTCTAGTGTGGACTCTGATATGCAAATATAAGAAAAAAACACTGTAACAACAAAGAAAGCAACTATAAGATATAAAGTTCAGTGTAGTCATTTCCAGTCTGTACAATAGACCACCCCTTGCCTGATATATGAGTGAATAGGGAATAATCTGAGTATCACTTGGTCTAAACAATTTTGAAAAGATAGGCAAATGAAGATTTTGAGTGGTGTTACTTTGGGTTTCTTTCAGTCAAATATCAGTGACTTTCTGTATCAATTACTTTGAAAAAAATACAATGCAAAATAATAATAATAATACTGACTACCCACAAGTCAGTATGGACATTATCATCGCGTGGTAAACTCACTTTCACTCGACAGCCTAGGGCAATGGACCACCCTACTTTTTAATGTAGGGTTGCCAAATACACCACGAACAGCAGACATACTGTGAAGCATAAAACCTCAAGCTTTTCCGCTTTCCAAAGCCATGGCTAGTCAGTGTATCTGTTCTTTTGGGTAATTAAATGAACCAGGAGGGAAATTCCTATTGGTTGCACAGTTGTGAAGAGCTGCTTTACTTTAAATCCAGGCAATAATAGTTGCCCAAAGCTGCACTCCGTGCTCTAACAGGCACATTTCCGTTCTTTCCAATGGAGCACCTCAGGTCAAAGGACCAAACACCAAAATTACAGGTTCTTGACCCCCTGAAGACGTATGGTACGGCAAGGAACCCCGCAGGAATGAAGTGGAATAAAGGGGTGCAATTTCATATTGACTGAAATATATCTGTATGGCTGAAAAAAAGTTTATTTAATATAGCTATATGCGAAACAAGCTACACGTCAAAAAGTGTTAATAGTGTAGCTCACGTTAAGGCATAGGCGTGCAAAAAATGAGAAAAACTGCAGATAGGCGATACGTTTATGAAAATTAAGGACTTCAGCCATCTTAAAACTCTTTCATGCGAACAGTCACCGTATTTTCTACCTTTGAAAGAATGCTTAACATTAGACAAACACAACTTTGAATCAAAGAGGGCGCCTTCATTTTTTACTTCCAAAACGGGTAATACAACAACTCATTGCACATCAAAGCAAAAATAACTAGGGAGAACAGTTAAGTATCGAATAAGAAATTATTTCACAAAGCTTGCTTTAAATAAATTGTACTGCTAACTATCTTGCTAGCCAACGTATACGTGAACATTGATTAAAAACGTTATCTTGACAAGCTACAGTGGTTGTCAAATCATTTAGACAAAATAGCTAATTTCGTATTTTTCCTCATACATTTGAGAACCATCAACCAAGCATCACTCATTCATTTAGTCTATCTAAATCTAGCTCACGCTAGCAAATAAGAACGATAGCCAAAATCTAACGTAGCTAACGTTAGTCTAGCCTAATTCACAAATGAACAGACCAACACAGAGACTGAAACTCACCTTTTTTAAGTAGTCTATTGGTGTTGGATAAGCAACTCAATTCAGTCGGCGAGGCTCAGGGGGAGTAAACGCTAGGCGACGGGGCCCATTTGAAAGAGAGATTTTGGGTAACTAAAACCCTCCACGTTCTACTATATCAACTGCCACACTTATTTTTCTCGTTAGCGGACTGGAAGAAGCATTATTTATATGTTCGCTAGGTGACGTCAGGATAAAACCTGCCAGGACTAGGCGGAGCCTGGACCAGATTGACTGGCCACGCTGTTCACAGAAAAAAAATTTGAGTAGGTTTTTAGAAATGTTTTCCCTTTAAATCGGTGTTGTATAACCACATTTTAGTTACATCAGCATCACGAAAATGCTCAGATAAAAACGTACTGCTCTAAAAATTTTGAAAACAGGTAGGTGATTAACACTGAACATATCCCTGGTGGTCTAGTGGTTAGGATTCGGCGCTCTCACCGCCGCGGCCCGGGTTCGATTCCGGGTCAGGGAATAACTATTTTCATTGATATTACATATACTTTATGAACACGCAAATAGGTGTTAGTTCGATAACTCAATTAAATCGGCGATATTTGTACTACCATAATGCAACTGTCAGATTGTACTTTCGGAGCAAATGTGAAGCTCACTATACAGTCTAATACCACCACCACAATCTAATTTATAGCCACCATAAGTCCTATTCTTTCTAGATTTGTACGAATACTACAAACCGTTACACGCATTTCTCAGTCACGTTTCCGAATCTGACAAAAAAAGTTCGTTTGAGTCTGAGATGGCGTTACCGTCAGATCCCCAGGATTTTTTTTAGTCTCTGCGTCAGACCCCCAGCAACACTGTGCTCAGCCAGCAGACTACTCGGTGGCGCATGGCGCCATCTGGTCTCCAACCAGGTAAACTGTAAAAGAAATCAGCGATTTCCCATTCCCATTCTGAAAGCTTATTGATGAGATTTTCGAGAACAGTTGAATTTCACCACTTTCTCCAAACACTAAGAAGCACCCAGCACGTTTGCTTGAGTGGGAAAGGCGCCGGCCAAACATTGACTGCAGACCCATTATGATTGTATAAAAATTTGTTAATTTGTAATAGGAATTTGAATTCAACAAGCTCTATTCGGTCGTGACCATATAACTACTACAATTGTGGCGACATTTAACAGTTACGTAAGCCTATTCAAGACTGCAATCATAACATCATTCCACCGATAAAACCACCGCTGGATAGCGATATGTCCCTTTAAAAACAGCTGTTTTAAATTAACAGGCCAAATCAGCAGACTCCGACATTTTATGTAAAAGGTATGAACAATGCAAACTTTAAGCACCTACAATAAAAACCTAATTCTAAAAATAAAATAAAAACAAATATCTGCAGTTATAACAAGGCACACAGGTTTAAAGGAATGCTTTATTGATATTCAAACATATACGACAGAAACAAAATGATAATTGCTTCCAATCCAAACAATCTGATCCCTTTAATTTCTACATCTATGCTTAACAGATTAAAGCTATTTTCATTGTGTCTACATAAGCTAGAATACAGTTAACCAATAATATATGTAATTTTTCACCCTTCCCATAGTGTTTATTTTTTAATGTCAATTGCAGCTCTACATAAACTAGGGACAAATCTGCCTTTTCTTGTTATTGGCCAAATTTAAGTGGATTATGTACAGAGACATTAGTAAACCAGAACAGTCAACAAATATTGGCAGCAGGTTTTCAATGAAACAGAAATCACTAAAATACCACAAGAAATTAATTACCTAAATAATACGACCTATAAAAGCAATCCATAACACACAAATAAAGGAAACATTAACAAGGATAAATAAAACACACTATCCCAAAATAACTGAACAACACTTAAGGTGGCCCAAAAAAAAAAAAAAAAAAATACAATCTACTTCACGATAAAAAAAAAAGTGACTGTGCTACCAAATAGACTGTAATTTGTGTACAACCCTTAGGTGGATTTCATTAATGTTATGAACGGTTTGCTAGAACCCCTGGCATCTATCAATGGTGAAAAGGCTGGATAAGTACACAATGGAGACCCAGCTTAGCATATCTCACAGGTGGCACTGGTAAGGAAAGGGTGGTCTGTATATTTATCATTAAAATGGCAGCTCTCTACATGGCGGTTGATCTTTTCTAAATATGGCACAAAGCATGCATCTGAACCTACAAAAACACAAGCGGTGGCCTTATCCCTTTCAACACTCGAACATGGAAAAAGAACAAAAATAATGGGAGAAGTCTTTCAACTGTATTTTCAACCACAGGTAAGTGCGGAATTTTATAAGGCTTGAGAGTTTAGATTCCACATCCACCTGGTGTACAGTATAGCATTGTGTCACATTGTACTTTGTGGGAAAAAAGGGACATAAATTTTAGCTCAGCATGAGAAGATTTTGGATAGAAAACTGACATTTTACTTTTCATATTTTTAAATCCATTTCACATTCTTTAAAGTTTTTTTTTTTTTTTTTTTTGGTTTTTCTTTTGAGTCCCCCTACCTACGAATGAATGCCAGTTGGCAGTACTGTTTAAATATATATTTATGTATATATTTATATATTGATAAAAGTTATGTAAAAACATTATGCAAAGCAGTGTAAAATAGTTTATAATACAAAATGGTTAAACATTTTTACAACTTGTGGCGATATGATATAACCCTACTTTTCTTTGCAGTATAGTATTTGTACAATGAAATGGGATATGCCATGCTTTAGTAGATGAGGGGGAGAGGGGAAGGAAGTGGAGGGGTTGATCAGCTGAGAGCGTATGTGGTGTAAGGTGTGTTGATGGTGGAGGGTGGGGGTGGGGGGTGGGGGTTCTCAGTGATGCAGTGACGGCACAGTCCGGTGATAGGCGCTTCAGAAGGGAGCATTGTCCTGAACTGATTTCGTTTCAGCTGGGGACTGGACTCCTTCTCCATCGCCTCGGCCGCCCACAACCTTGTGCTACAGGTCCATCAACAAGAGTGCAAAATGCAAAGTGAGATTTAAAACAATGGAAGGTTTCATTTATTTACTTTGGTTTTTGATTTAACTTTTAAAATTGGCATAACGTCCAAAAAACATTATTGACAGGTTCTTTTCTCTAAAAATTCTAGCCTTACCTTGATATTTCCAACTTTGTCCTCGAAGGATTTGAATGTCGGGGAGTTCCTTTAAAGGAGATATTATTTGAAGTTTAAAAATGTACAATTTGAAATTTCAAATGGCTCTCGAAGAAGAATGAAGCTACGTATACTCCAATTCGAATAAAACGATAACATTCATACCACAGTGATGGCAGTACCGAAAAGTCATACATTAACAATGGTCAGCCTAAAAGCGCATAAACGTGCTCCATTAAACAGATTTATGTACATCAAAGGATCATTAAATTAAGCATTCCACGTGAGAGCAAGAAAGAACTGGCCACTAGGTCTACCAAGTACTTTACCTCATTGCAGGCATACTTATTGAATGGCGAATGGAGTAGTTGCTACTTCGAAAGCATTAAGGAGACAAAGAAGTGAGGGTTAAGACAAGCAGAAACATTTAGGACAGAGGACAAAGCAGCAGCAGAATCACCCCCCAAAAATTAATAGCACAAGCAAAACCTTGATTACAAACAAAATCAGGTAAGTAATCATTTCTATTGCAAACCGTGAGAGTGAGTGATAATTTCACAAGGACAAATACCCCTACGGCCATCTTAGTTAGGGCATTCCATTTAGGGAAAATATGCATACATGTAACAGATGCAAAATCATTTCCTCAATCTACATTCAAAAATGCAATGAAAGTTCAAGTTGCGTTTAAGAGAATGAATCAAGACATGCTCAACAGCCAAGGAGGGCTTCGGTTACAAATTTTAAAAAGTAGATAAAGCTAAAATAAGCGGGGGGTAAGTTTTTGCTGATAATTCATAAAAGCAGTGCTTAACCTTGACTGGTAAAAGAACATTTCAATGGTTTTTATTGCCTTCTCATCTGTGTTATGGCACAGTTTTTGTCTTACCCAAATGAATGTGAAAAAGGTAGAGCTCTGTAGAACCCAAAGGCAGCAATGAAAACAAAGAAAATCAAGGTAAGCAAACAGCTTTCAGCTGTCAAGCTAAAAAAGATGCAAACCACGGCAAAACATGGGTGTTGCAAAATTCTGCCCGAGGCTGCACTGGGATGCACAATATACCAATACATTTCTCATTTCAAGAGTCCAAAGGGGTTGATCGGAGTCCATCAACCATCAAAATGTCTCTTCACCTCTTCCCCTTTGCAGAAACTTTGGTCTTTAACCAAACCAACCGGAACCTTTTCTTAAATCCATACAATGGCTTCTGAAATAACACCGAGTGTGGTCAATGGTAACAAATGATAGTTGAGAGAGACGTGAGAGAGAGAGGTGATGGATGGTGATTGTCAAGACAGCTTTGAATGAGTCTGATTCAATCAGGGCCCTTCCAGAACCAAATAATTCCATATCAGAATGAATATTTGGTTCAAGGTTCTATGTAATTTACATTAAATGCAAATCCAAATACTGTCTGGCGGGAGTAACAGATGTAGATATAAGGGACAGCTACCTAAATAATCTACAGCTAGAACAGTATACTCTTTATTGTGGATAAAAAAATACTTTTTTAATGTTAAATGGATTTGACTCCATTTACTATGGTCATCTAGACTGTGCCCACAGACCAATGCCTTGACTCAAATCATTATAACGATTCTGTTTCTAGGAAGAATTTCACTAGGGCTTCCTGCCTTTTTGAGCTGCCGTAAATGCATCAGCACTTATGTAGACCACAGTCACGCTTCCTGGTGATCAACTTGGGAGATCGGCATGGGTTACTGTTGCCAGGCAACTGAGCATTGCTCCACAGCACCTGAATGGTGTGGTGTTTGTGCAATGCAGAGGCAGGAACCACGACAACACCGATGTTGCTTCAGTGGTATGCTAGCTGCTTTCTCAACACAGATCACAAAAGCACCTATGTGATATTTTATTCAAAATAGGGCCCTTAATGCGGATGTGGGTAAATGTGTACATCACAGACCACTGTTACAGTTGGTCCAAAAACACTGGGCATCTAAATGAAAAAAAAAAACAGTTATCCATTTTACCAATGTCAGCCATGATTTAGATGAAGGAAAACCACTCATAAATAATGATAAAAAGAACAAAAGTTCAAAAGTCACAGATGTAGCCATCATGCAGCAGGAAGAGGAAATGCTGTTGAAAGGCCATTAACTATAAATGAGCAGGACAGGAAGCCGGGAAATCATGCACATGCCAAAACACATTCACTGAAGAACACTGCTGCTGAATACGAGATATACCAGTACAGATGGAAATATACCCCAAAGCCATTGTAAGACAGTGTAAGACTGTTAGATTTAAATGGAACCCAAATGTTTTCACATTAAAAGTGCTTAAGACTGTAAATAACAATGATTTCGTATTAAGTTATTTCTTCTTAAAATATGAATCGAAAAAATATATTGTAGAAAAACACATATCTTTATAGTTAAAATTTTTTTAGCCTATTTGTTTTAGTATTGAGGAGCAAGTTCCAGCTGGAAGGGGATGGGCATACAGTACCTCATGTCTCCCAGTTTCTTGCTGATGGCTGTGCCCATGGTGGACAGGGCAGCAGACGTCTTCTGGCCGGCCTGAGTTAGTGTTTCCTGAGTCTTCTTGTACCTGCAAGTGGAAAGAGGGAGATGCATGCACATTTAGGGATGACAGGATGACATCTAATAGAGAACAGTGTGCAGTGTTTTACCGTCAAAGCCAGAGAAACAGCATTGGTCAGAAAGGGGTTAATCTGCCCGTAGACTAGAGCCACTGAAAGTTTCAGAGCGAGAGAAGGGAACACTGCAGAAAAAGCCATCCAGGCCACAACAGCAAACAGCCTAAATAAAATACCTACGCAAAGCCTATAGATTTGAACTGAAAGTCTAAAGTGAAATAGCCACAGTGGAGGTCAGTGCAGCTGTACATGGATTTATCTTTAGCTATATGCACTATGCAGATGTTGCAACCACACATTTTTTTAAAAACATTTAAAGACTTTGCCGAATAAGTTCACTGTGAAATCTGTTACAAAATATCTTGGGAATGCTCATATTGTGTATTTTGCATATTACAATAGATCTTAGAATTATAAACTATAAATTTGCTGATGCAGAATATTAATTTAAAGATATTGTGTGCATGATACGTTTTGGATATGTCTCAGGATTTCTGACAAGGTTCTTATTATTCCTTTTATGTTCCTATTCATACTCGAGCAATGTGCACAGTGTCATAGAACAGTGCACATTAAGACAACCAAGCTGGTGGTTGAGTAGGTGACTCAGAAATGCCCAGGCTCATCGACAGGACACAAATCACATGGAGGTCATACTGAGATGCAGCTGAAAAGCTGCCAGGAAAAACTCACAATTGCAAAATTGACCAAAAAAGGAAAATGGCACATCTGCTTTCAGGACAGGCATTTTTACCCAATGGCAAAGATTGTATCATATTTGTAATACTTTGGCATAAGTTGGAGCATTTACTTCCAAGATAAGGAGATCTCCGACAGTGCCTTTAAGACATTCTGCTTTTAAAACATTTCATTGATATGGAGGAAGAAAATGTCTGAACGTTTTAGAATTTTTATTTTTTTTATTTAATACCCAGGATATGACATGATAAAGACCCCTGTGAAGGACCCTCTGATGAAGCAGAAAGTTTAGGAAGTCTAAGAAGTACAGATGGAATTTCAATCCATAAGAGGAAAGAATTTCAATAAATTTCCAGTAGTTTTGACTTCCCAAAGGAAGTCATAGTTAAAGATCATCAAAAATTACAAAACATCTTCTGAAAGGCACAAAATTACAGCATCCTTGGGACATTTATTTTACGTGTCATTTAACGTATTTTTACGTTATTTTTATTTTACGTAATTTACGTGTATTACACAGGAAATAAATTCAGCATAAAACCAACATTTATGGTTGCACTGAATTCCATCTTGAGGGACTAAATTTACCATTATTGTTTAAGAAAATGGTGCCTGTGTACAGAATCAAATCAACATGAATGTATGGTAAAGCTCAATTTAAAATAATTTTGTTATCAACTCTAAGAGGAAACTCAATTTTTCAACATCATGCCACAGTTGTTTCACAACTCCTCAAGGCTCCTTTATCTTCAGCTAAGGGTGTATTATCAGTTCAAAATCCACCCTGCTCTATCCAAAGCAGCACTCCTCCCCTCCCACCCCAAAAAGAAAAAAAAAACAACCAGGTGAAAAATATAAAAAGGGAAATAATGTTTCACTGTGGTGCAAGATTATGTACATGGCATGTTCCCTCTGCTAAAACCACCATGACTACAAGGATTAGTCGGCCAGACCATTCACACATTATTTATTGCACCGATACACCTAGCAGAAGCCATTGGGAAGAACTTCCCTATGGTGCCCCTCCCTTACCTACTGTTACACGTTTCCTAGGTTTTTAAGGGAAGGCTCTTACATACAAACTCCATAACAGAAAACGCTGAAAAAAGTTACTGCAATATAAAAAGAAATACACTTCCACTTAATAGATGACACTGCGTTAACATAACTTAACACCCCATTGCAACACCACTAGACACTACATTACATCTGCTACTACATGTAAAATCCTTCATTATTTTCAAATGTCCTCTGCATAAATGAGGAGTAGGATGTGGGGGAGTTCCACATGTGTAGGGCAAGTTCCAGATAAAGGAAAGGGCAAATGTCAAGATAAACACGAAACAGCAGCAAGTCCTCTTTCCAAGTCTGCTGAAAAAGCACTTCTTTAGCACAACCCCCCCATTGTTCTCTGTCAATATTTGATTCTCATCTCAGTCTCTGAAGCATTAGTTACATTACCTCCTTAAGTACACAAGCTTCCCAGCCCAACTTATTCTGTGAGCTATGCATGATGCAAGCTTAATATGAAGTTTTTAATAAAAGTATTTGTACCTGACCCACTGCAATAAACACTGATGATGCTGCCAGCTATTATCAAAGAACACTGATGAAATACAAGTTAATTATTTAACAAATATTAACAGTTTTTGAAGAACAAGCGACCAAACAAGAAGGGTGAAGGCCCCCACAAAGCAAATCCATGTCTACTCCCGTCCAGGAAATTTCCAAACCCTTAAAAACCATAGAGATTCTGATCAGCAAGAACAGCCAGACACAGGAAAACAGAGCTTACACCCCTAATACGACAGAAAAGGACGAACGAACAAAAAACTCACGCTTCACTTCGGCTTATGTCCTCCAAAGTTGCCGAAGCTGAAAGATATCTACAAACATACAGTGCGACATTAAATTCACAGGGCTTTTGAAAAGAAAGTGCAAAGTCACTGAGATGATAAATAATACACATAGTGCAAGGGATCCAACCAGAAATACGTGATTTCAACATCAACACAAATGAGCAACAGGCGATGATTAGCAATGTTATTGTGGAACCGTTGGACTTTCATTGACTGTTTAAGAAACGTGGGTCCCCATTGCAGAATGTAGGGGGAAGGGGCCAGTTCAAAGATAGCAATGAAGCAATATCCCATTACACCTCTTACAAATCACACAGGTTAATGTCCCAAGCTACAACAACAGCTTGTTTGATTAGTTAAGACAATAACATGGAACGAGACATTAAACACATTAACACCAACGAACCAGTGCTAGGTGGTTGCACGGACAACACCTTAACTTCTTGTTGACCATAATGTTAAAGCAATAGGCACCTTATGCAGTAATGAAATCAAGCTTAATGTGTCAGTTGACTGGTAGTGGCAAAGCATAAAATAATTGCATGGGATATTCTGATAAGCATATCAGCCTGCCCCAAACATATTCTCCAAACCCTGTTCAAGCAAACAGTATATCAGCCGGACAAAGGGTAATAACGCAAAGAGTGCTGAAATTCAGTTTATCATTTTACACTTAAAAATAAAAGTTCAATTGTCACCCTGTCAGCAGCACAATGTATAAATAAAATGTTAGAATACACACTTTTTGAACTTTCTAAGCCAAACAGCAGATAGCCAGACAATACACATTTAAAAGGCCAGTGTGGTAACTGCTATGCAGCCACTCTTGGTTAGACAGTAGCAGACTGTGCACATCGGACAGACAGTTTGCATCTCACACCGTTATCGTTATCGACAGCATGCACATTCTGAACCCTCTCTCTGAATGGGTCATGTGACCACGCACAGCGTACTCTTGACTCTCCGCATATGGAAGAAATGCTTCTTCCACACATTCCTTCAGCCTCCATCAGCCAATAAGGTGCCTGGCTGTGGTTTGACAGGTGCTACCGAATCAACTTGCATACTATGAAGCAATCACACCCAGTCACAACCAAGTACCCTGCCAAGCCAGTTAAGCCAAAAAACTTTCATGAATGTCTGATTGTGTAACTTTTGAGCAATGCTTAGAATTCTTTTTTTGCGCAAACATTTTTTAATTCAAGCAAATCAATGGGTTATACAGGAAATGATTCCATTGTTTACCTCAGTGTTACTATGAATGCTAATCTGGGTGTTATTATTATGTCATTGGATACTTTAAAAATTTTCATGGATCTTGTAAATGAAAGTATTTTTCAGAACATTTTTGAGAATGCTTTGAGTATTTGGGAGAAGAAAGTTAACCTGCTTTAGAAAAGGAAAAAGGAAACCAGGGAAAAGAGAACAGGGAGAGCCAGGATAAATCAGATTAAAGTAACTGCTGAAGACAGGTCTCTCCTGATAGGGAAAGTAGTTCTCACATCTCAACAAAGCAGCTTTCCTAGCACACAGCCACAACCACCCCAGAAAGCAAACCTAAACACCCAGTACCTTGCACCAGAAGAGCTGTAATAAAGGTAATGTGGTTAGGGGGTTAGTTTGACTGTCCATGCAAGCCAACACAATATGACCTCTAAAACCAACAAGGATGCAGTGAGACCTGACCCATACAAACTCACATTATACGCATGCAATCTTCACTTTACCATGGCTTACTTTACACAAAAGCATTATGGAATTATGTGGCAGGTTGCTGGAGAAATTCTATGTCTACTGTTACAATTATGAGGTCATAGCCTTGAGAGTCAGGTCTCAGTGCATCCCCTGCCCCTAAGCCTAGGAGCATAGGTGGGGTGAGAAGAACACAGCAAGCAAAGCAATGCCTCGATGATGCAACCCAAACTCACAAATCAGAACTGGCAACTTTCTCATTCCACTCCCCGAGTTTCTCGGTGGCTTTCACATAGCTAGAAATAGAGATCTGGTTAACACAAAAGGATTGTGTCTTTTCTGTCCCATAGTTCCAAGTAAATTGTTTTTGAGGGTGGCTGCGCAGTTAGAGCAATGAAGTTTTTAAAAAAGGCAATGTGCATTAAGTTGAAACTCACACAAGGCCAACCTCAATCAATTGTTAGAGACCAAATTACCTCACACTGATAAACAAATTGCGTCGCACAGCAAGTTCCGAGGAATTCATAATGATGGGGAAAATTGATGTTTTTTTGGCTGGCTCCAAAGTCCTGAGGCCAGTGCAAGGAAACTGTGACTAAAATTTTACCCTACTTGTGCCTTACTGGTGTTCCTGTTTTACTGTTCAAAAATAGCCTTAAAAAAGCAAAAGGTCCTGGATTCAATGGTGTCATATAACGGCAAGAACACTTTTCGGCAGCGACAGATAGCAGACCTGACAGGGACATGCTTCAGGAGCAGGTCTACCTTGAAAGCCATGTCTTTGGCAAGCTTCAGCCAGTTTAACCGGATCAGCACGCAAGTTTCTTCATAGGGTACTTACGCATTAGAGGTCTGGACGTCCTGCCAGCCTTTGGTAATGTTCTGTTTGAACTCATTCAGGGGACTTAGGCCCAGTTTCCTCTTGAGCTCGTATGAGTGTTTCTCTTTAGCGGAGAGCACCTGTCGCAGGGTGTGTATCTCCTCCTCCACCTGCAATCACAGAATGCCAAGGTAATGCCATTAAGCTTAATGTCCTGAAAGACTGTACAAAAAGGACAGAACTGACCTACCAGGCAACTTAGTCTACAAGACCCCAAGCGAAATGTCCCATGCTAGTACCATTGCTTCAACTATCTTTGAATTTATTTATTAATTTATGGCTTGGAGATCTTACCTATAATACGGGGGGGGGGGGGGGAATTTCCAAGATTCCCCACTTCCTGGAACCCTGTGAAAGGGACCGCAGATGGAGACATGGGACCAGTGGGCAGCAAATTAGACCATAACCTTACCTTAGACAGCTCAGTCCTCAGCTCCTCTGCTTCCTCCTCAGTCAGGCCGGGGGGCACCGTACTGGCAGCATTACTGGCGTTGCTGGCAGCTCCACCCACTGGCACGTCTGTCAGAGAGTCCACCCCCAGGCCTTTGTTGGGAGAGTTGAGGTTAATGTCTATGACATAGCCAGGACACAAGCACAAGAAGAGAAAGATGGAGAATGCATTTCCATGAACTGATACGCAAAATTCTCGGTCTAAACCAGGTAGGAACAAACATAGTCATACAAACACCCAAGGGCTTGCGGATTTGTAACGTAACACCAGGCCAATTCCACTGGGGTTGGACTGGAGTTGCTCATCCCTGGCCTTAAGTTATAACAGAATCAGCACAGGAAGTGGCTGCAGTTACAGTTGCATTTAAGAATGACGCAGGCACTTTGTGCTCAGATGAAGTTTCCGGGATGCAGAGGTGATTAAGTGGAGGAGCAACGTTACTCTGAGTAACTGAGCCATTAGAGTCATTAGAGCTCTCACTGTGTCCAAGTGCTCTCACTACCTCACGGTCAAATTAATGCATAAAGGAACTATAAAAGCCAGACTCAGTGGTGAACTGGATCAGGAAAGCCAACAGATTGCTGAGAGCTTGGATTTTGGCAAAGACAGCTTGAATTTAAAAGTATCCACCACAAAAGCACAATGCCTGATGTGAGAAATTGTTTTATCAAAGGTGTGCTGATATTTTTTTAGCCAGTGACAAAATTTATTCAACATAACCACTCTTTAGTTTACTTTATATTACGTTTACTATGTTTAAACTAAAAAACACTATTACGTTCAACACACGTTTAAAAAAACCCATAAATAAATAAGCTCTTTATCTTGCGTCTACACATCTTAAGAATGATTTCTTGTTAAATATTATGACTCTGGTGGCTGGCAACATGGGCGAAGCATCCCACCTGGCTTAGGCCATCAAGCATGACACTGCCCCACCCCTCTATGTCACACAGTACAGTAAATGGTTTTCCACGGTTTGCATCATATTTTCTTGACCATACGCGAAGGTTTGAGGGGAAACCGGGAGACATGTCACCCCCAGTATTTTCATATGAATTCCTAGACAACTAGACTAGTACGCTTGTTTGACTAGATTAAACTACTTCATACTAGGTGCGCCAGAAGAGAGTCTCTTCCAGTTTAAATTAAACTTACGCTTATGATCTTAATTAAGGCCAGCCAAATATGTGCGAATCGCTGTTTTCATATTTCTATGTGATTTGTATTAGCTAGCTAGCGAAAAAGCTATAATTTCCTAATTTTCTAACTCTGACCTTACATCGAAACTAGTCTAACGTTATCTAGTCGCCGTAGTCTAGCTGGTTAAACTGACAGGCAGCGTCAGCACAAAAAGTAGACAGTTAGCGGGACATTAAATTTCAAACCTGAGCACCGGACCATAATTTAGATACATCTATCACGCAAGTCAAACGAATTGTACGTTCACAAAAATGATTAGGTTGATAAGCAGATCGATCATTATTGCAGATAACAAGAAAATGCATAAAGCAAAACAGGAAGTAGCTAACGTTATCCAAAACAGCAAACGCCTAAAATACTCTATCCAGGCATTTTAACATATTTGAGAGTGGCCAACCACCCAAGAAACTCCAATTCGTAAGGTTAACCAGTGCAAATGTATTTTATTTCATTAGCTACGTCTAAAGTGCAAGAGTCGAGATACATAGCCAGCCAGCTGCGTGCCAGACCTGAAGAAAGCATATCTTTAAAACTCAGGATGACGTGGCTGGCTAGCTTCTCATACAGGTGCTCTTCATAGTTACTAGCACGCATTGGCTATCCAGCTGTACGTCTGCGTACAATGCAGAATAGATAGATAGGTAATTTAAGTAACGTTAGATATTTACTGTCAAGAATGCTGCACCAAAGCGTTGTTTACGAACGAAAGAAACTAGCCTAGCCTGCTTTTAACCCAGTTCTCACACACGAAACGATAGCTATTCTATAAAAACAGTTTATCCTAAACAAAATGGTCTATTAATATATAGAACAATAAATAACATTTGACAACATGGAACATATATACTGCCAAATGACGTTTGCGAAAGCGAGAGAGCGTCCGTTGCTTGGGCCCTCCAGCATTCATACCGCGTAGCTAGCTAGCTAGCGGTTTTCTCAAGAGAATCTACTGGAACTGAATAATATCTCATCTTAATATTACAAAGTAGGAGTTTACCTTGATTTGCAGACTCCATCGTGTAAATATATTAATTTCAGTTCCTCAACGTCGTATCTGAACGCAAAAGTTATGTCAGCTAGCAACTGCACCCGCGATTAAGCGAAACCCGAAGACTTCTCCCCTTGTTACACGGGCTTCTACAACAACAAATCCAGAGAGACAGACACGGCTAGGTACTCGCAACCTAAGCCAGCTCAGTTTGTCAGCTTGACGTGAGGTTCCAGCTCGCTTCCGGCGCAATCAGATGACGTTTACCATAGTTTATTAGCAAAGGGCCAAGCAACATCCTTGAACCTGAGAATTGTCTGCAATTCTTTAAAAAGAATAAAAACAAAGGCCCAACAAGGAAAGAGGCACGCCAGTAAGTAGTGCACCTAATAATAATAATAATAATAATAAAATGTATTCCTATCTAAGAAATGACAAAACATTTCGGAAAATAATTATTGACCACTGTCTTGAAATTTAAAAACTCGTCTGGAAATCCACACACTATTTATTTAAGGGTTAATTTTGCACTTTTTGCTTCACAATTTAATCATTGTACAACTAAATATTAGGCTGTGCCAGACGCCTGCTGCATTATAAAGGCAAAGCACATTAAACAGTAGGCTATATGACAAACCCCAAATGGCCATCAGCTCACGGCATTATACAGTGCTTTTCTAATCGTAATTACTTTTTCAGGCAAAGTGAAAGCATTTGTTAAAATAGTTGGCATACATCTTATAATAGTACATTACAATACATACCAAATACATACCGAGTTTAAATGTTGAATACAGTGACATTTAGAATGTCCTCTAAACACACCAATGCAATGGCTATGGTCAGCTATGACTTTAAATGGGACAGTTTAGCATGTGCTTAAATAATACAATAAGCTGTTATAAAGTAATATATTAATAAAAGTTGTGAAACTGAGTGTGGTAATTGAACTGTAAAACAAGGATGACAGAATATGATCTCAGTGCTTTAATGTCTTGGGAGCAGTTGATTACTGGATTCTGTTTGTTCATGTTGGATGCAAAACTGATGGATTTGACGTGGCTGACAAGCCTGCAGTCCCCACAGAATTTTCTGGACTTTGCATGCTGCCATCTGGGAAGGAAATCAAGACCAAATCTCTGCTATTTCTAGAAGACTTGTATAATTGAAGGTCCTCATGGGATTGAAAACGTCATCACCCGAGAGTTCATCTCAGTGTGTATATCATATGTACTGGTATAATATTGCAAAATAGTCAAAATCCCGTTTTGAGGGGAGATTATGCAGAATCTTCCAGGATATTAACATTAATCAAGTATTGTATTTCAGAAAACTGCACAAACCAGTCAGTCATTCATGAGATTTCAAGAATACTGTCATGTTCCATGATAACCAATTATTTCTAAATTTATAAGAGATTTTTCATGGTTTGTAGAATTGTGGGAGCTTACATCCCAGAGACTTCTGGAAGCTCCAGGAGTCCTGCACCCACAGCAGGATTGCGCCTTACTGTCTGGTCCTATATGCATGGGGTCGAGATATTACATCAACTATTCTGTCTGTTTTCTTGGTATACAACCAACTTGTTAATGTGAATTAGAAGCAACATTAAATTTCATTGGGCAATGATACAGCTTCCAAATGCCTTCTATTATAGTTCATTAATTAAGCTCTTTTCAGAAAAACCATCTGTGGTGGGTTGACCATGGATTTTAATTAAGGCATTCTCAGCTCACTGAGTCACAAATCCCATATCTTGTCCTACGTCAGAAACATCACTCGAGACTGCTGATCTGTGGTATCAGGTCACAGCTTTGATAAAATTGGAAAAGGTCTGAAGACAACAACGTCAGTTTGTTTCTGCTCTGGCTCCTAGTCTACATCACCACTTGGCCCAAAGGAATAGTGTGTATCTGTGGCAAGCTATAAAAACAGGCCTGACATTCTTTGACTTGTAAAGAGATACTCTGGTTTCCTTTCTCATTGTGTGAAAATTGTGGACGTTTTGCAACTGGGACATTGTAAGTACATTTTGAGACCATTTCGAAAATAGGATGATTTAATGTGATAGGAATGGCTACACACAGCCCATTTAGAAATAGCTTCACTGTAGATGTTATTACCAAAGATCTGCATCACTTTAGTTAAAAGGTATTGATTTCATGGTATGTAGCCTAATGACATCTGTACTACATAACACCTGATATGCTTGAGACATATTGTTGGCAACACACTACAAACATGAACAAATTCTTATTTTAAGTGTTATGTTGTTTTATGGGGGTATGCTTGCTCTGTAATCCTTTAATAATATCCACAGACTATAAGTTATTAAATCACACAGGCAGGTTCCTCTGTGAAGCCTTTAGTGAGAGATAAGACTTCTCATCCCCTTGATTCAGTTATATTCTCACTTCAATGGCATGCCACAAGGGGGAATTAAGGCTTACACCACTGTTGGCGGTTTATGAATAGGTTTTTATGTATGTGGGCCACTTCCCCACCTTCAATCTGTTCTTATGTCAATTACATTATTTAATGTATTCTCAGGGCCTTTCACCTTCAGAGAAGGGAGAAAACGTCATGAACAAATTTCTTTTCCCAATTTCTGTGTTTTTCTGGGTCTGTTTATCATGGAACAAATGCCACCCGGTGGACATTCTTAAGCCTCAAGACAGAAGACCTTCGTCCATGGACTACGAGCAATGGGAATTTCTTGAACCACAGATTGTGACCACCATTCGCTTCAGCAACTTGAACAACGACTCCTCCTTTGAAGAAGAGTTAGGCTCCATCCAGCCAACAAAGGCAAGCTCTGATAGGGCATGTGCTGTTGCCGGGGATCCAAACACCAGTTTCCAGGGAGATGAAAAAGAGAAGACACGCCTGAAGAGGCACAAAGCTAAAGGGAAACCCAATTCAATTGATCTGACATTTCACCTGCTCCGAGAATACCTTCAGATGGCTAAAGAAGAGAAGATGGCTCAAAAAGCTTTCAACAATAAAAAACTTATGCAAGCCATTGGAAAATGATCAGCATTTGTATCGGTTTATAAAACATGAGCCAAATCCGGTTAGCAGGCATATGATGTGAATATTTGTTGATCTACAGTAGTGTAGCGAATTGTATGAATTGTAATATTTCAAACAACATACTGTATAACTAAGGAAAGGAAATTGAATAAATATACCAATGCAAGTACAATATGGACGGCATAGAATGTTTTTTTGTTGGTATAATTCCGTTTTGACAGTATGAAATGAAATGAATAAAAATTGACTCAAATTATAGAGTGATACATTTTTGCCAGCATTATTATAGCCTATATCAGTTTTGAACAAATGTTGAGAATAAATAACATCAATAAATCAACCAAATGACTTTCTACTTCTATATGTGCTGGATCAACTGTCTTAATAACTGCATGTCATTCTCCATGAACTTGTTGATAACATACTTTTGGGTACTTTTTTAAACTTTATTTAAATGGGAATTTACACACAGAATCACCAGTTGAGTTAGAACTGAATTATATATATATTATATTATGTTACAAAATGTTTTTTTGTCAATTCAGTAAAACAGTTTCTGAAGTCATCCAAATAAAAATGCAGGAAAAGCTTAACAGCTAAAGAAAACATTTGAATATTGCATGCTTTCCACTCATAGTAAGACTTCATAAATCACAGTCATACATGATCCATTAAATGTCAACACATGTATGTAAAAAGTCTACAATCACAGGTGTGAAATAACAGGCAAAAAATAAAAAAAGGATCTCATTAAGACATGCAAATCAATCAACAAATTTTTGCATTAGCATAACATTAGCATAGCCACAGGAAGACTGTCCTTCTTGGAGAGAAAACAATATTTGTTAGTTTAATGATACTAAGTTCCCCTAAAAAATATCACTGGCATCAGAAGCAGCAGCAGCCACAGCAGAAGACTACAATAGATTGCAACGGACAGACGTTCTGGAGAAGAAAGATAACGCTAATTTCCTTTTTGTTAGCTTTTATTCCATGAATGACCAGTTGTTTAATAGTATGTAACTACATAGCTCTTTGTTGAATAATCTTTCACAAAACAACGTATTTTCTTCCCTAATTACTTGCATACAGCCTGTCAGATTCTTTGACAGTGGACCTTTTCAAGAACCTCTTCATGCCATCTTAACCAGAGTTCCATGCTCTCGTAAAAAAAAGCTCAGCTTGCCAGCACTGTGCTGGCATCTATGCCTGCCCATAGAGATGGACTGAGGACAAGCAAGGAATGCACCGCCCCCTTTATTTCTTCTTTTTGGAGAGAGCATTCAGCCAGGAGAAGGAGAAGATAAGACGGGTGGGCTGACTGACGGGGGCTGGTTTGGGTTTGTTTTCTGCCTGTACGGGACTGCCAGATTCTCTCTAGGAAAAAAAAAGAAAATGCAGATAAGGAGATAACTCCAGAAAACTCACAAACACCAGCTTCGCAACTGGGTGCCATACATAAACCAGTACTGTTGTAATGATACACAGCAGGTATAAGCAATGCAATCCACCATCATGCATCATATTATGACTACATATAGTTTATTGTGCGACTAGATTGATAACAGAGTGCAGCACTGCATGGTCATGTTTAATATTGTCATGGACAATATAGGATATATATGGATATTGCTGCTTCTAAATATACATTTCCTGTGGAAAAGATGGTAAAACCGTGAAGTCATTACTCACATTGAGGACACCTCTACTATGGAGCAGGGAGGATACATTAAACAAACAAACACCAAAAAAAAAAAAAGTTGCAAATGAGCAAATAGATCCAAATGTTCTCAAAGAGCAAAATCCTTGCGTAAATTTGATTCAAAATCCTTCTCACCTCTAAGAAAAATACTGAAAAAGGAAACTCAGCCTTTGGTCACAGCCCACAAACTACCATCTGGCTATATCTGTCTATGAACGGGGAGAAAATGCAATCTGCAGGAAACTTTGTTGTAGACCTAGATATATACGGGCAGTATCCACTGGTTCACTAAAGTTGGACAAAGGGTGGGACTGGACTCAAGGTACACCGCAGACATGCACTACCACTATCCATCTTGCTACCTGCCTTTTTTCTTTTACATGTCCAGCCACAAGGGGGGCGTGGGGCTGGGGTCAAAGGGCGTGTCAATGCTCTGCTCCATCACTCTCCCATCCTGGGTTCCCACTGCAGGGACCAGACCCTAAAAGAGGAGGGAGGGAACAGACATTGACAAAGCTGAACTTTATGAGCTACTTTGAAATTTCTCCCCTCCCTTTCTCTGTGTCCCCCAGCTTCACCTCTTTCCCTGTCTCTCTTGTTTGTCCAGCCACACCACAATCCATTCCACAATCTCTTGTGTGAAGGCCAGGCTATGACCCAATGGCATTCTTCTCCTTATAATTTCTTAATCTTTCATTCTGTTTCAGTCCCTCTCTCCTATCCTCCCTTACCTCCCGTTGCCCTGCTTTGCTGTCTATTTCTGAGTTGAATCTTTTTTCTTAACTTTTCTCTTTTTTTCTATGCTGTCCAGCTGAGACTCCCTGAATGGCTGACCCAAGTCTCCAGTTTGTCTTGAGGTGGAAGATACATGACTGGACCACAGTGCCCATGATATCATTCTACAGTTATTATTAACAAGGTATAGTGGAGAAAGCTCAAAATGGTGCCTCAATCCACAAATGGTTCTCTTGCACCACACACAGAAGTAAATTCAGCTGAAAAAGGCAGCAGAAATCTGGACCAAGTTTATGTTAAGCTCAAGTTAAAACTCATCAATTAAAAAACCTAAGTTTAAATAGTTTAAACATGATTACATTAGAACACATATACATATGTTTTAAAAATGTGTGCAAAATTTAATCACAGAGTGTAATGCTTTTGACATGGCTGCTCAGCAGACTATTTTCTTGTCACCCAGCACAATGAGTATTTAGAGTTATACTTGCATTTGAAGTGCACTTAACCCTCCTGTTATGTTGCGGGTCAAATTGACCCTTTTTAAAGTTTGAAAATCTAGGAAAAATACTTAAAATTATTTTTTCAGTATGAAACTTCTTCTACTGGCCTTAATTAGTGTAATCAACATTTTAAATGAAAATGGTTCATTTCATGTATTTGCAAACCCCCCCTGTATGGACATTGACCCGGGAACATTTTTGCTGTACCTAAAAAATGAACAGAACAGGAGGGTTAAGCAGTGACACTCTGCCACAGTTTAACGATATATTGTGCATTTCAGTGAGAAAGGAAATAGAATGGCATGTATTCTGTTTAAATTATTTTTGTAGTAACTGCTCATTTCACAATAGCTACTGGTTTATTCATATTTTGGAGTATTTTATACTATTTAACAAGTTAATTTTCATTCATTCTAACGTGAAAATATTCTCATACTATAGACAAACATTTGTATCATAAGAGGACATTACTGAATGCCCTGACTTGAAGTGGGCTATTAAAATGAACTAGAGTGGTGATGTCTATGTGCCTAAGGGGTTGAAATCAAGATCCAGTATTAATCAGCGTGAAAATGAATACCACCAAATTAATCTAAAGCTGCCGACACTAAGTTATTCATTTATTTTAATCTGGGACTTTGAACCACAGTGAGAGACATTATCTCAAATGGAGGACCCTTGGAACAGTGGTGAATATCCCAGGACTGGCTGATCTGCCAAAACTAATCCAGGAAGTCATAAAAGATCCCAGAAGAACATCCGAAGAACTGCAGGCCTCTCTAGTGCTAAGGTCAGTGTTCATTATTACACAGTAAGAAAGGGACTGGGCAAAAATGGGATTCATGGGAGAGTAGCAAGGTAAAAAACCATAGCTAACCAAGAAAAAAATTGTCGCTTGTCTCACATTTGCAAAAAAGCACCTGGATGATCCCAAAGCCCTTTAGGACAATGTTCTATGGACAGATGAGTCAAAAGTGGAATTGGTGTTGGTGGGCCTTGCTGCCTTGAGACCTGGATGACTTGCCATTATTGAAGGAACCATGAATTCTGCTCTTGTACCAGAACATTCTTAAGGAGAATGTCCAGTCATCTGTCTATGAGCTGAAGCTGAAGCATAATTGAATTATGCAGCAAGACAATGACCCCAAAAAAAAGCAATTCCACATCTTAATGGCTGAAAAGAAACAAATTAATGTTTTGGAGTGGCTTTGTCCTGACCAATGGAGATGCTGTGGCAGGACCAGAAACGAGCAGGCTCGAAAACCTACAAATTTGTCTGAATTAAAGCAGTTCTGCAAGGAAGAGTGGGCTAAATTTCCTCCACAGGGATGTTAAAGACTGATATCAAACTATAGGTAGTATTTGGTTGCAGTTATTGCTGCTACAGTTGGTGTGACCAGTTATTAAGTTTAAAGGGGAAATATCCTTTTTACATGGGTGATATGGGTATTTGATAACATTTTTCAGTATATACATGAAATAATAATAAATTTTAAAAAAGTGATTTGTGTTTACTCAGGTCCCCTGATCCAATATTACATTTTGTCTAAAGATCTGAAACAATTCAGTGTGACAAGTATGCATTAATCGAGGAAATCAAGAAAGGGGCAAACACTTTTTCATGGCACTGTATGGGCTGTGGTGTGAAAAATGACTGGCAACAACACACATTCTGGAAGAGAACCACAGATGTCTACACTCCCATGAAACGACTGTAGATTGCCAAATTAACCCCTTATTGAGATTAGTGTGGGGTTATCTCAAGTCTCAAGTACTACTTATTATTTACCATGCAGCAGAAAAATATGTGTGTGCATGTGCATTTTTAAAATTGAAGTGTGCCATCCCACCCACCTGACCCACTTCCTCCCACAATACCTTGGTTGAGTTATGGTCCATCAGGCCCGCCTTGCTATGTACAAGTGATGCACTGAATATGACCCCAGACCCGCTGAAGGATGATCACCAAAGCCACGATGTAAAAGATGAGGCTGACAGCCTATGGAGAGATGGAGGCAATGGAAAAACATAGCAGGCAGAAGCTGACAGCAGCACAACAGGAGAGGGAAGGACCTTCCATAAGTGCCTGAACAGGACTGAATCCATGTCTCTTGGTTGTTAAATTATTTACACCGCAGAAATGATAGATCTGTTCCCAATTGGATTATTTGACATTTTTTTAATGCTTCATTTCAGAATTGTGAAAATTGGAACATAATTTTCTTTTAGAGAACATGGCACACTTATAGACACCTTAAAGAGGTCCTTCCTTTTACTGCAACAGAGATTGCAGAGAGGGTGACTGAGACAAGGCAATGATGGCCATGATGCAGGAGTGACTTGATGGTGACACTGGATAGGGGAGCGAGGTTGAGCCGTATCTTGGCCAGGATAGACTGACCTGCGGGGGTGTTGCAGTCATACTGCCCCTGTTGACAGAGCTCTCCCCCTGCCCAGAGCTCTCTTCCGCTGCCAGGGACACAAACTCCCCACTTATTAACTGTCCACCTGGGTCCTCTGGGGCCACGGAAACAAAGTTGCTCCCCTTCCACAGGGGCTGGGGCTGGGAATCCCTGGCCTGCTGGGGTTCACTGTCTGAGCCCTCTACAGGCTCACAGGACATAGCCAGGCTAGGGCTAACAACCTGCCAGCTGTTGGATTTGTACCAGGTCGGGTAGAGCTTGGTGTCTTCACTGGCCTCAGCCAGCAGGCCCTGGATCTCCAAGTCCCCTGCATCATGCTCATCGTGCCACAGCTCCGGCTCGTCCTTGTGGAGAGATAATTCACAAGAGGACGGCAAAGAATCATATGACACAGGTAACACTGTGCTTGGGGTCTATTTCTCATTGGCCTCACAAATAAGAAAGAGAGCCCCACAATAAACCTTCCAGCACACCATTTTTCAAACATAAAAGCTGCAAGCGTTCTGAAAAACAAAAACAAAACATCATTAATTATTTAAATTAAAACATGAAAAATGTGATTTTATGATGTTTTATCTATGAAGCAAAAAGTGAGGAAAAAAACTGTTTGAATGGCAAAAAATATATATGTCAGGAAGCGTCATTGTATGGTGTTATGGTGTAGCGCAGGGTTCTAGCCTAAATTAGTGAGCAGGCAGGGTGCAAAGATGCCTCTGTACCTGCTGAATGTTTAACCCCTCAAGTTTGTCATTCTGAAGCTCTTTCTTTGGGTCCGCACATCCCTCTGCCTGTCCTCTAACATCCTCTGATTCCCCCGGGAGGATGCCGGCCACACAGCTGTCCCCCTTTGGCTCCACCGCTGGCTCCGTCTCGGGCTGCGTCTCCGGCTCATGTTCCTGTTCCGGCTCTGGGACTGGCTCTGCCTCCTGCTCTGCTTCCGGCTCTGGCTCTTCCTCCACTTCCTCCTCAGCTGGGGGAGGACAGCAGGGCATCACCGCCACTGCCTAATTGTTTGCCTGGCTTTGGCTGCTCCAGACATCAGTTACTGATCTGGGAACAGCTCTAATCCTGATTTCAAAATTATGTGAGGAATACAGTACAGTAAATTGATTCAGTGTCAGGGTTTCGAGCCAGATTCTGGCTCAAACAGTTTTACAGTGAATAAACGTTCAGTGCTTATTAAATAAGTCATAAAACTGGAATAGTAAATATAGAATTGGAATGAAGAGGTATGTACAACATAAAAAGAAAATGAGGTGTGTGTGTACAACATTCAAATTTGTATTTATCAGTTCTAAAGGGGCTCTAAATAAAATGAGCATGTCCATACACGCTCTCTAATAAGTACATTTATAATACAGGGCTAATGACATGTCACTGAGGAACATACCAACCATTAAAACCATCAAGTGTTTTAGATTAGCATGTGCCTGTTATATTCAATTTGATCTTCACCCACTTTTGACAAAGTCCAGCTGGTAGAGCACCCTCTCTTCTGCATTGAAATCTACTTTGTAATGGTCCATGTTCTCAAAGCCTGGCTCTAGGGTCTCCACTGTGGAAGAGCTGGCAGCCTCAGTCACCCTGTGGGAGGGAGGAGTGGCAATGACAGGATAGAGGGAGAGAGACTTAAACCAATATATATGTAAGTTATGTGCAGTGGGGATTTAGATCATTCTGGAAAGAAAGGCCACTTACTTCTCGATGAGTGTTCTTGCATTCTAAAGGAATGAAAAAATAGAAAAATAACAGTTACTGTAAACACACCTTTTTTTGCATTTGTGATATGGAATTCCCACTTACATTAATGCACAGATTTTTATTGCAGCACTCATATTTGTAGCAGGTTAGTAAACCTAACCTTAAAAAACATGGGCCTTTCTACTCTACAGTTTCACTAAGTTTCAGGTTTCCTTATCTTCCTTCACTGAGTTGAAGTGAAAAGAAGCATTGTTGATACCTCTAGCCAATCTAAATGAATTAAAAACGATTCAAAAGATTTATTGAGATAAAACTGCTTGGTTTCTCCCTGATAGCTGGACGATTCACCAAGAATGATTTCTGAGAGCTGCAGCCTTGAGGCCGGCTGGTTGGGTGGGTGAGGGCATTCCTATGAGAGTACCTGTAAAAATGCGGCCATTTCAGGCTCCTCCATGGTGTGCAAGGCTGTCCCCACCAGTTTGGAGTTGGCCTCCACGTGTTCCCCGTAGGCCCGCACCAAGGAGCGGGTGTGCCCCGTCTTCTCCTCCTGCTCGTAAGTAATGCGCTGCAGCATGATCTTCCTGCGTTCCTCCAGTATGCTGTACATGCGATCAAACTTCTCACACAGGATCTGCTTCTGGGTCTTGCAGTTGTCCTTGAGGTGCAACAGTATAGATATTTGTCAAAGAGAAAATACTTTTATATGTATATATGTGCAGGATTATGAGTACCCCTAGGGGGAGGGGGGCACTAAAAATGAGGTATTTTAGAGATTAATATATAAATGGCATTCTGTGGTGTTCTCTGTAATATATTGTAGGCAAACAGCTAGCACACTGATATGAAACTGCGCTCTAGAATTAAGGGTAGCTGCTTTAAAAATGTGCTTAAGTTTTTCTGTAAACACACCTCAATGTTTTTGCAGGTCTCCTCCAAGGCATTAATAAATTCTTGGATGTGGTCATTGACAGCAACCAGAGCATTAATCCCACCACTGAGTTCCACCTGTTGAAAGAATATGTTCATCATTTTGTGGGAACCAGGCCAGCACTTATTTTGACTAATGAGAAACTCTAACTGGTGGAATGCTAACTGGGAAAATGATGATACAAACTTGACTGTCCACTGACACAGAATCGGTGTCACCACGATTTGTATTACTATATTCTTATCCCTCGTGTAAGCACTTCACAAAATTCATATAATGACACACTGTAATTAGAATCTAACATTTCACTAACAAGACCACACAGCTCTAAAACTGAATTCAGTAAATCAGGCTGAGCTATCTAAGGATACTGTCATCTGCTTCCATGACAGCTTACCCAGCTTATGTAAAGTACACTCTAAAATACTGGCACCCTTGAACCTATAAAGTAAATGACACATGTAAGCTATGATAGGTTTATTTCCCATTTTAGTAGTTGGACACCCTCCCTTCGCTTCGCAAAGATAAATCAACTGAGTTGTCTTCTATAATGATTTATGAGATAGGTGAACATATTGAGGTGAGGGGATCTTATGTCTTGGTACTTGGTGGAGTTCACAATTCCATTTAACTTAACAAGAGCCCCAGGACCAGTGGATACAAACCACCCATGTGAGGTTAAACATTCACCACCATATTCCGCCATTGGTATGATGTCCTTTTCAATGTCCTTTCAGCATCTACTGTCGCCACCACTGGGTGTGCATGGCCAAAAAGCTCAGTTTTGTTCTCATCAGACCATACCACCTGGTTCTAATTGAAGCTAAGCATTGTTATGGTTATATACAGTAATAGTCTTATTTTAATCATGGGTGCCAATAATTTGTGAGGACACAGTACACTATATAGACCCTATTCTGATGCACTGACCCTGGATCAGCCTCAGGGCCTGGGTTGCAGAAGCAGTTTCTGAATTTATCTCTGGGGCCAGGAGGTACTCAGAACTACCCACCTTTTGCTGCTGGTACACATCATGCAGAGGTGCCACCTCACAGGTATTGTGTGCCCCAAACACCTTACAGAGGGAGCATGTGGGTACTTGGCAGGTCATGCAGTAGATGTTGACCTTCTCATCCTCATGCTCCTCACAGGTGGGCTGGCCTGTGGGCTTGGGTGGTGGCCTGGAGCTGAAGCCACAAAGCATTGTGGGTAGCAGTGAGTGGTCAATGTCAATTCCTTGGCTAGTTTTCATTCAACATTGCCCTTGTAGCTTAGTCATTTAGCCTGACTGGGCTCATTATCTTTCCAACAGTCTAGAGGGTATGAAGCACAGTCTCTGCATTAACTGTATACATCCTGTATTCTATGTGGTACATATAACAGGAAGCCTACCTGGCAGATTCTTGCTTGTAGATATCAATGATGTTCTCTACTAGGAGGTTTCGCTGTAGCCCGTAGACTCCATGGCGGTCCAGCACCACTTCATGTCGGCAGGAGGGGCACCGAAAGCGCCCCCCAGCGCCAACCATGTTACCCCGTGCCTGGAACAGAGATGGCTACATTTCTCACTCATCAAGCAGTTCTTTCCCATATGATTGAACTGGGTAATGTAAAGACAGGGAAAGCCTGTTACTTTGTGTTGGCTGCTCCTGCAACACAAATCAGACAGACAACTGCTGGATGGTAAACTCTGGTGCTACTTATTACCCAATCTCTGTTGTTCTAATCATGAATTTCGTCATGCCCTGGACAGAGTACCTTGAAGCTCAGGCTACTGACCCCCCACTGCCGAGGAGAGGCCTTCACTCCCAGAAGGGGTTTATAAATACATAAAAACGGGTGGGTTTCCGTAAACAAGTGTGGGCCCCACTGGTGTGGCTTACAGACAGACACTGACAGAAAAGCCACAGTTGCTCTTCCTTCTCTCAGGAGAGATATCACGCAGAAAAGGAGAGAGGGGGCCTGAAATAGTCTACGCTGAAATAAGAGTTCAGCTGCTCTGGTCAGACGGAGGTCTGGACCCTCACAGGCCTGAGTCACACAGGCAGGCAGGGATGCAGACATCTGTGGCAGAGACAGGATTGAGACCGGTTGTTTGTGTTTCAGAAGTGCATGTGCACACACAGAACTACTCAACAATACGGACTTATGTGCGGCACCCTTGGCCTCCTTGAAGCTCATATTCCTCTATCCTCTGCCACTCTTGTCTCTATTCCACAATGTTCAATCCCATCTAGCCCTTCCTCATCAGACATAATTCATAGCAGAGTAGGGAGATGGTACTTAAAGAGGAATCATGGTGAGGGTGTCAGCATTTTCTGAGGAAGACTGAGCTGAGCAGGTGGAAAATGAAATGGCTGGTATGAGATGGCTGTTCAATCTCTCAGTATGCTATACAGTTAAATTATATCGTTTACTATATATAGCAGACAATTTACGTCTCCCATATACAAACAGCAGCCCCGATAACTAGCGACCCTGGGCCAGATCTGTGCCGATTCTGGCCAGAGTGATGCCGGGCTGGACTTGGCACACATCTGCTTGCTCTCTGCGAAAATGAGACAGGAAATTTCAGCCAGGACTCTTGACAAAAACCTAGCTGGTCAAAATGTTGTTAGTACTGCAGTCAATAAAACAGCTCATGGGAGCATGAAAGTGTGAGTGGGATATTTCTCTTTCCATGGCTAATAATTACTTGCTCATGACCAATGCTGGCTTTTGGGAGTAATCTCCAGTTTCTGCTCTAGGGACTGTAAATGAAACCAGAAGAGCAGGGGCGGGTTGGAACTGTGGCACTCAAAACAAATACCATGATGATGGAAGTTGATGCAAAAAAAGAGTAGCAGTCATTAAAGCTCAATCTGCTGTAGGTAACCTATGATTTTCTCAAAAGCCTCAACACTGGAACATTGGCCCCATTCTCCATTGTCTTTGCCACATGGACACAAAAGGTTCTTCAATGGAACTCCACAGCAGATATTTGGCCATGCACATGTGCTTGAACTGTGTCCCAATATAGCCAATGTAATCCACACACCTGTTTGGGATTCTAGTGCGGCTGTGTGGAGAAAGGCAGCTCAAAGGGCAGTTAACAGGCCCCCCTTTACCCCTTGGGCTGGATAAAATCCCCTGGATCTATGACTCTTTAGCAGCAAGATGTGGCCTAGAGAGATATTCTTCCCATCCCCTTTTGCACTTATTTATATATTTATTTATTTATTTATTCAGAAAAGCCAGAAGGGATCACAGTGCAGAAATGTCCATGGGGAGGGAATCAAACCCCCGACATAGAATTTATTGGACGGTGTGAGAGTCAGCCGCCCTGCGGACTGCACCACACATCTCTCCTCCCTGTTAAGAGAAAAGCACGCCAGACCAAAGTCCCCAGAAGAAAAACTTCACCAATCATTTAATAATTGGGGATCATGTATTATTCAAGATATCATAAAATATTAACGGCTAATCTTACCAATCAGAGAATTTAAATGGTTCAAGATGTTGCTGACACACAGAGTTGAACAAGACCCTGACTGATGTAGATCTGCAGCTCTAGGGCCAAGGCCACCATAATTCAATTTCACAATGAAAATTCAAGTAGGCTACTAGATACACAAAACACAATAATCATATGACAAGAAATACTAACTCAAGTGTCCACTATGAAGGTAACAGCACTGACTGCGTCAAATGTTTAAGTTTAAATCCAAACCGACACAAACACAAAGGCATACAAACAAACAATGAAAGGAAGGACAGGTCAGCGAACGCCTCACCTGGAAGAGATCATTGGCACACTTGCGGCAGAGGTTGTGCTGGCAGGGCAGAATGACCACAGGCTTTGTGAACACCTCCAGACAAATGGGGCATATCAGCTGGCGCTCTAGTGTGCCCAGAGCCTGGTCCCGGTGAAAGGGGCCCAGCTCCAGAGGCAGGGACATGTCCAGCCGATAGTGGAGGAACCGCAGCCGACAACGGTGCTCTCTGGTGTGTGTGCGCGCGTGTGTGCGTGTGCACGCAAGTGACCAGTTCTGCGAGAGCAGCTCTGGAACCCCGTCAGGACCAGAGAAAAACGTTGTCAGCTCAGGTAGAGCTCCGGATCCCTCTTTGGGCACGCCCATTCGGTCCAGTGGGCCAAGCTTGCTGGAACAAGTGTGGGGGTAGTGTCAGGTTTCTGGCAGGCTCCCAGGGGCTGCCCCGGGCAGGCCATATTAAGAGACGGGTGGAATGCTGGTGCTCTTTCTCAGGTTACTTGCCCTCTTTATCATTCAGGGCTTTAGAGAGGGTGAGCACATCAGCTCCCGGTGCAGCTGGACCACTGAAAGCCATGGTAAACACACACTGGCCAAACACACACAGGCACGCAACAAACAGACCAACACTTGATATTAACCTCTAAGCTGTGGTGGAAAGTGAATGCATCACCATCTGCCATACATGCATCCTTGGAGATGAAGCATGAAGCCGTTAATTATAATACGAGCAACTCAAAGTATGAGAAGTATGAAATAGCAAAACACAAGTCAATGTGGCCCTTCAGGATTTTCCAATGATTATTGTACAAAGGCCTCTAACTGACACGCCAACACAACCCTAAATAAAATTAAACAACCCTGGCTGTGCCAGTGCCAATTGTGTCATGTCTGCACCCTGTAGGGTGATACATAATTGGCCACATCATCACATAGAGACATAGTTTCTTTAGCAGGGTGTCTTCACCTTTGCGCAATTGAGGCTTTGCTGGTTAACAGGGCACCTGCGGTCCGTCTACTACATCCGCTGTGGAAAAAGTGCAGTTCTCCTCTGCAATGGCTATGCATCCCGTTTTGAGGACTGCAGTGTGAAAATAAGGGGCACGTGACTGCATGTGACTCTGCATTTATGAAGGATATAGCAGTGTTAATAGGGATTATCACAATTGCTGTAGTCAAAGCATGCCAGTCCTGGCTGACTGCACTGGACTCATGAGACAGCACAGTAATGCAGGTGTTATTGGCAGATATGAGTGAGGCCTTTGATGCAGTTAATCATGCAACTCTGATGCTGTTTTTTTGTGAGGTGAGTTCAGATCCTAGAAACATAGCGTCAACTCTTAACTACGTCCATGGAAGGACTCAAAGGGGGCTTCCCAAGACACAGCGACTGGACCCAAATAACCTCAGGAGTCCCTCAAGGAGGGGTTTTGTCCCCATACGTATTCATGCTCTGCTGTATATGAGCTCCAGGAACACATTCCTTAATGACACTGGTTCTGTTGGATATGCAGACAACATCCTTCCATCAAGAAGCCTTGTTATCAACTCTCTTCCTTCAGATCAGACTATGCTGTTGGAAACCCAGCATCTGAACGAATGGGCTCTGCAAAATGACATGACCATCATATAGACCCATGTATAGGCTTGAAAGTTGAAATGCTTAAAAATTGTATCTTGTTTTTTTTCTTACCGCTGTAAAGATGAGTGTATTTCACACTTGTTTATGCAAAACCTTCTTATAATAAATGAATGAATGAATTATAATTGGTGAGAAAAGAAAAGGTAGATGGAAGTTATTATTTAAAAAAATACATTTTTACACAAATGCACCAGAAAGGGTTTTTAAGCTTCAGAAACATTTATTTTACAACAGCAAATCAGATAAATTACTCATGTTTATTTTGGACACAGTAACTAACCATGCTAAAACATAAAACAAATACTATACTCATATTAACGTGTACTGTATGTGAAGGAGACCTTAACCATTAACTTCTGTGGAACAGACCGTTTAATGGCAACATCTAATTACATACCATTTAAACTACCGTCATTTATTAAAAACATAACAAAAATAAAATAAATAATGCATCATATTACCATATCACTATATTTGCACTATATAATCTTTTTTTTAAATATTTATTTAAAGATTCTAAAAGAACATTTCTTGATCTGTAATCCAAGACAATTTGCCAAATACATTTTGCATTCAATCAAACATTGCATTTTTTTTCCAACATCTCAATGAAGCCACAGCAAGTATTTGAGGATTTGGGACAGGTATTCCACTTCAAATAATCACAGATGAGTAACACGACCAATCGAATCAAGGAAAAGAAAGGAAAGGCCGGGCACTGGGTCTCAGAATTAATAGCAATAAAAGGTTGCTTTATTTTTTTTGGTTTTAAAGACATACTGAACAAAGCAGGAAATTGTATGACAGAATGTCCATTGCTTTCATATGTTGCAATTCACTTATTGGCTAGTGGAAACAGTTTTTTAAATTTGACCAAAGAAATAGGAAGAAAAGCGCTATATGATTTTAATTTCACATGAAAAAAGCTTTCTCACGAGCAAAGATAAAAGGACTACGGTACCTTCATTGCATTCTATTTAGTGTGTATGTCATTCTAATGTATATATGTGTTTTTCTCTTTTAACAGCCCCTTCATGACTAAAGAATGACTTCCCCTTTTTTACGAACCTGCATTATGTGATTTGATGTTGATGATAAAACACACAAGCTATTGTAATGATACCTGATTGAAGACATCTAATAGCATGGGTTTCAGTTTAATACTGGTATGATTTTCAGTTTATTTACAGACTGGCCTTTTCAATCCCCTCTTCTATGATCACATAAGTGGCAGTTAAAAGCATGTCAACATTCTATTTGCAAAACACAAACTCAAATTGAATGAGAACACAAAAGACATTAATATTGATCCCTCCTTGTGGATGAAACACTAAAATGAAGGCTGGATTGAAGAACAATTTAGTCAATCATTCAGTATGCATTGTAAACAGCTTAAGTCTAATTTTCAGATCCCAGTACAAGACTCACATTGCACACTCCCCCCCCCCCCCCACCAACCCCCACCCAAAACACACACCAGCAATGATTGTAATAATGTAATGATAGTATATATGATGAAGCGTCATAGCGAGAGTATTATTTTATCAAAAACTATTAAAAACACCCCACTGCTCAAGAATATAGATGATGTTCTGATATACTTATCTTAAGTTATAGAATGCACAAACTTGATATGGAACATGCATTACCAGCACCTTACATGAGGAGGATAGCTCTGCATTTCATAAGCTGTTCTGTTCTTACGAGGACTCCAAAGGAAATGCATTAAATAAGATTGTTCTGGAGTACCACTGCTATTTCATCAAAGGTAAAGAAATCAAAGTCAATAATTTGTTTTGTGGAAGGAGCCTACCAGCTTTCCTTAAAGCTTGTCATTACTTTATCCATGCTATAGTGGTGAACTTTCACAGGCGCTCACCGAGACAGATACACACTGGAATCTGTGCTTGGAGGACAAAACTGAGAGGAGCGAGGAGAGAAAAATAACAGCAGCACAAGCAAAGAACTGTTTCTACTGTCCACATCGATGCCCATATAGAGAAACAAAAACACACAAAGCAATCTCACCTAAACGCTGAATTTAGAGCAAGGTCTTAGGGTAGCTGGTGCTTTCCCACAGCCAGAAGACAATGAGCCTGCAATAATACAAATAAGTCCAAAAAGGATCACAACAATAAATTAATATAACACAGAAAGCAGTGCAAAACAACAGGTCTACAGTACCTTGACATTGCTTTACAACTAAACTCCATCTGTCAAATTACAGGCTAGTAGATTCCCTATTTCAACACTCATACCAAGAGTAAAATTATCAACAATAATTCAAGACACAACTCCAAAACATGGCAAATAATAGATACACAGATAAATAATATTAAATGTTTATTGCTCTGTGTTGCATCTTTCATGTAATGCAAACATGCTTCTAATTCCCTTTCACTCTCAATAAGTTTAAAATGGTTATTATAAGTCATCACTGTCTAATTTAAATGGCCATTGGGAGATATAAGAATTTAAAGACATTTTGGAAGGGGGGGAAATGAAGAGACCATTTTGTAATTTGATTGTTACTGAACTGTCCCATACAGGGTGGCAACACAGACATTTTCATGGCAAAGTGATTTGATCCATCTCCAGCAATAAGCTGTTAAGATAATATCTAATTACCTCATCCCAGGAAAAAGATGCAAGTCTGAACTGGATTGAAATCAGAAGCTCTGATTAGGGAGTATGTGAATAGGGAACTCGCATGTCAGTCCCACAGACAGACGTGATGACTGGCTCAGATTGATCAGACAGGATTTCAACAGACCGACAGACAGGCAGGCAGCCAGACACACACACACACACACACACACACACACACATTCCAATCACTAACCGATGCTTCACCAGGGGAACAGAATATCAGGAGTGATGGAGTTACTGTACTGATTCCAACATCAGAAGCTGGAAAAGTGCCACATAGACACATACTAACATACCATAATGCCTCCTACAGTATTTGATCAACCACACCTGGCAGGCAAACCTCCCCAGTACCATTTGAGACACAATGTGCTTTCCTATCACAAAAGCCTGTTTGTGGCAAACAGATCAAACTACACCGTGCTCCGGTTCTATAGCTAAATTGGGTTAAACAGAGTGATGAACCACTAAAGAGTGTGATAATGACAAATTATTTATAAATATTTGTCTTTCATTGCTAGAATCAAGGAAATCTGAAGCTGGGTTAATGACTTTCCATAAAGAGATGGTGACAAGTAGGCTAGTCTTCTATGATACAGACATTCACCACCGCCTGTCCCCGTCCCCGTCCCCATGTGTATAGGATAGGAAATTCTAGCAGGCTCTCATCATGAAACTGGAATCCTTTTGCTGACCTCATCTTAAAGAAGACATATGGTACTGTAGAATCCAGGTCAGTCTGAGAACCTACAGCTGTGGTGAACATAATATAAATAAGCCAGGCGCAAAGTGTCACCAATGTCAGGAAAACCAGTCTCAATCTTAACAAACTGTCTCAAAAACCATACTCATGCCATTAAGACTTGGAAAATGGCTTGAACCGAAATTACACAGCTTTGAGGATGTTGACAATGTTCTCTTGAGCAGGGAGTTCATATCCAATAACCAACTGCTGCATCTGTTACACCACTAAACTGAGCAAACATGAATTGGGAGAGAAAATTTCTTATGGCAAATGAACACTGAATATGTTTGATAGTGGCAAAGCAAAATGGGGATATACTAAAGCAATGGTGACTTGCTTCTATCAGCTAGGAGAACTCTATTTAAAACAGTTCTGCCTCAGTGATAAATTACAGTTTATTTAGATTATTTCCAATATTACCAGCTGCCTAAAGAAGAGGAACATTTAAAGAAGCTTATGAAGCTTCTGACCATTTGAACCGACCATTCTAAACTGTGCGTTCAATGACTTACGTAATTTAGACGAGTAGGAATATATTTCCAATAGGGAGAAAAAATAAATTAATAAAACTAAAACAACAGATAAGAAATAAGACTTGATATTCTGTAGGTATGATCTACAGCATTCATGGATTTGTTGATTTTAGCTACTGAAGGACTCTTGTTCCTTTTTTCTTACGGTGCAAAGCTCATGTAGAGAGGATGGCTAGACTATGGGGGTCACATGCAAAGGGGAAAAGATGCTGTGGGTTCCCACACACTACCCACACCTCATCACCACCATCATCATCAGTGGGGGGGGGGGGGGGGGGGGGGAGTTCACTCGGCAAACCACACCTGGCGTGGGTGTTCTAGGGTGTCAGAACATGAGCACTGTGCACATGCAGGTTGAGGAGTTCTCGTGACCAGTGCATTTCTAAGAAAGAATAAAAATAAAACACGAATGACAGTGGCCCATTCAAAGCACACACACAAAGGTGTGCATACAAATATACACACACAAATTAAATATACCTACATAAATATACATATCTATATATATGCATACATGTCTGTACACACATCCATACACACTTACTCGTGAGATATGAACATACATTTCGCACTTATGTACATGTAAAGGTAAATGCACAACTAAGATACATTAATATGAAAAAACCAAACCTAAACTGTTTGAACACTACATGCTACAAGACTATGCATAGGAGTGTGGGAGTGGTTTGCGGGGGGAGATGAGGGGGGTGGGGTCACGGGAGCAGTGGAGGTAAAAGGCCAAGAAACAAGAACATGTTTCCCTTTCCCTAAACAAATATGCTGATGTCTGCTGCTTTCATGGCGGATAGAGATGTCTGTGAAAGCTCAGCTTGCATTCCGAACATCATATCTCTCCTTTCTCACTCGCTTGGCCCTCTCCTTCTCCAGTGTTGAAATGACCGTTTTTTTCACCCAATTCCTCTGTTCTTTTACTCTTCCCGGTGTTGGAAAGTGAGGGGAGCAGGAGGAGGGGGGTCTAGTTGAAGCCGGTGTCGGTCCGGTAGCTGGTGTGGCTGTCGGCCGTCAGCTGGGTGGTCTCTGTGGCTGAGGAGGGCTGCATCATGATGGGCTCTCCTGCCTCTGTGGGGACAAACGTACACACAGGGAGGTCAGGAATACACAGAAACACACACACACACACACACACACACAGGACACATGCCACTGACAGTTTACACTATAGAAGTTTTCCATTCCAATCAAACTAATTTTGTTGACATTTCAATTATATTTGAATAGTTAAATACATTCCGGCAGCCCTACAAATCACACAAAACCAGTATCCATCTGGACAGTACAGACAGAAAACAAAGTCTGCAAAGGAATCATGGGTGTTTTCCTCTGCTCTAGTCAGCTATGTGGACAGACGCTACGCCTCACAGGCCAAACCACTCTTCTCGCATCAACAACAAATTCACTCTCAACGGGTTTCTCATCTGCTCCATATGTGCCTAATGTCTGACAGGCCGCGAGGGATTAGCCTGCGTGAGTATTAATTGTAGCTCTCCAGTGTGGCTGCAGGAGCTGTACACTGCCCCCTGGTGACAGCCAGAACAGACCGAAGGCGCTCATTAAACATTCACACCTTAACGAAACAGACAGAACCATCCTGAGACACTACGCAGTGTTATGGCATTCTAAAAATATACACAATGGTACATCTCCCTCACTTTAAAAGATCTGCATATCAATTCTAATCATTTCCTTATCGAGCCAACTAATGCAACATTCTGACAAATGACATTTTTACACCTATGTAAAATTAACAAAATCCCAAAGATTTTAGAAATTCAAGATCTAAGATGTTCACAGACATTACGCTATATACATTTTACTTCCAATTACCACAAAAGGTTTTATGATAGCAAAGTAACTATTGTTAATGTATATATATATTGTTGGTATAATTAAAATGTGAGGTAATCAAAGGCTGAGCAAATTCTTTGCTGGGGTCAAGGACTATAGAATTTCTGCCTAATATGTCACTCTCATAGGTCACTGGCCACTGTATGGATGCTTGGAATATTTTCTTAATTAGTTAACAGTTCACAAATATAGGAAATTACATGTGTGTGATATCAAGCAACCATCTGCACATTGATTTTCTGCAGTTGTCGTGTTTCAATGTAAAGCCCTGTATCCATAAAACAGCTGTTCCACAGGAACACTCAGTACACCCAAAATAGCAGTTTTCAAATGTAGCAGGTCTCAAAGTGATGCTTATTCAGCGTGAAAAACGGAAGCTATTTAATGAGCCATTTAAAATGATTTCAGAGGGGCGGGGCGGAGAGGGAGAACGGGTCGCAGGGCACTGGGGCCAGGCCTGAGCTTCGCTTCCCGGTGGGGCGAGCGGGCCTCACCTCTCTCGTCGGACTGGAGCTGGGCCTCCAGGTCCTCCGGGGACACGTAGAACTCGGGCTCCTGGTCCATGGGCGGCCGCGGTTTACACTTCCCACAGCAGCAGTTACAGCAGCAGCACAGACAGCAGCAGAAATAACAGCCTGTAGCCAGGCCGCAGAACACAAACAACGCCTGCAACAGGAGAGAAGAGGGAAAGAGTCATTACTGCTGGGATAAACAATAAACTCAAACGCTTACTGTATGTTTTGTCAACACTACACTAATGTGTGGTCATGCCCGCAAAGCATTCAGTATATGAATCTAAAGTTGAATTTTACAGAGAAATAGACTTAAGTTATTCTTCAGGTAAGGAAGAATAAAGGAGAAAAGAAGGGTAGAGTGGGGGGGGGGCAGAGAGTGAGAGAGAGGGTAGATAAACGTACTGGCCACACCACGGTCTCTTTGGAGACAGAGCGACTTTAATATCACGTCAATGCTAATGAGGCATCGTGACTGGTCAATTTCCCACACTACCGTGTGAACATGCTTCGTGTTTTCACACGAGAGGCCAAGATATCTCAGTCAGCCCATCAGCAACCTCAACCAACCACTACCAAAGCAGGAAGTTAGCTTGCATTTCGCTATAGAAGGGTCCGATTGTTCAGTGTAACTTGTGGTAACAACTTGACTAATTCATTTGGGGAACTATACATTTTGCTTATTTCTCTGGTCTGGGGTTCTGCAATACCAGGCTACACACTAGTCATACAGCACTTATGGATTCAAAAGCACAACATTCATTATTGATTTACTATCTTGGTTAACCTTACATTACTCTGTGTGGTTTACTGTATTGTTTGGTACATTCTGTGAAGCACTTTGAGCCACACTGCAGTATGGAAGGTGCTTTACAAGCAAAGTTTGTTGGCAATTCTGTTAGTGCAGAATCACAATGTGACCATAAGAATGGCACAAATGATATCTAAACCTTGTGGCTGCGAGGTCTGGACTACTGCCATTTCTGCAGCACAGTGGGGGCGGAGCCCTTACCCCCGTACGCTCCTCGGAACGTGTGGAGGCCGCTCTTACCTTGGCCCACCAGCTGGACAGGACGAAGTAGGTGTTGACGTTCTCCTCGCCAAACTGCTCGGCCACGTACAGGCCCAGAGAGCCGTACTTGTCGTAGATGTTGCGCTTGGTGGGGTCGTTCAGGATGGCGTGGGCGTTGTTGATCTCCTTGAACTTGTCCGCCGCCTCCGGATTGTCCGGGTTCTTGTCAGGGTGGAACTTCAGTGCAAGTTTCCTGAAAAGGCGAGAAGGGGAGGAGGGAGGGTGGAGAGGGAGAGAAGGGATATCGAGAAGGGATAGCAAGTTTTATGCAACTGCTGCAGCTCTGGCCTCTTTCACACATTGAAGGAAAATGAAGCAACACGCAAAGATTAAAGGTAACGAAGGTGTAAGTATTGAGGAGTGGTTTGCCGGTAGTTTGTACATTTCACTGACCTTGCAAAAAATACTACTAGAAAACATGTAGCCCATTAAAAACCAAACTAAAAGAACGAATGCTTTGGACCTCAAGGACCAAGACTGTAAACCTCATGCTCTAAGCCTGCCACATATCAAAGCCCTCTGCTTATTCCCTCAATACAGGGACCAAAAGCAGTAAAACCTTGAAATGCAACACAACTCACTGTCACCCTCTAGTGTATTCCAGTGGAGGAAAATCTGGGAAATCCACAGAAGCGCTCCTCCAAGCAAATCACCGCAAGGGATATTTTCTCAGGTACAAGCAGAAATGTAACGCCTTTTCCTGCTGACTTTCTCACCAGGTGTCTCTCAAAATAGAGTTTTGCAACATTAAAACGTTTCCTGATTAAATAAAGGTTAAATATAAAATACTTCCCACATAGATAATGGGGTAGCCACAGAAAAGTCAGTACTTTTCAGTGTCAAAGAAGGCCCAAGTGAAAGGGCAGATTGCAATATTAAATGTATAAACAATACAAGTACATTATTCTGGTATATATTTGTTACCAGAGCAGAGGGCAGTGTGTAAGTCTTAAAATAGGCACCGGGAACAAGGGAAGTGCCCATCAGCACATGAACACCTCTGTCCAGTTCCCCAAAATGCTCTCCCTCTCTTACCCTCTTTCTCTCTCTCCATCGCTCTGTGCATAAGCATTGGTTAGGCTTTGGTAGGGCAGAGCAGGATGGGTGTGGCTTCTCGGGCATGCTAACCTGTATGACTTCTTGATGTCATCTGTCGTGGCATTCTTGTCGACGCCAAGCACATGATAGAGGGTCTCTCCAGACGTGGAGAGCGAGCGCTGCCTCTGGTGTTCTGACATGGTGACTCACGTACTCGCCAGTCTGCAGAAAAGGATAGTGATGATGTCATCTGCGAGTGTGGGGTTTTTAAACCAGAAAAGCCACTTTCAAAATGTTGCCAAGTCATCTGCCCCAGAGGTTTATCAGCAAGTGTGGAAAAGGTCAACAGAGATTTCTAACAGATAGTACAGTGACACAGAGACAAACACGCAGACAAAAACAGAGAAACAATGAAATAAAATGGATGAGTAATGTACGCACACCGTAACAATAAAAGTGGCAGGGAGATAGAGACATGTTTCATTCAATTCTAATGAGGCCACTGCTGCAAAAAAATACTAAAATTAAATAATAATATTATCTGTATTTCATATGTGAATATCACCTCTGTGGTGAGGGTACAACCATGCACCTTACACCATACACAGGACCAAGAGAAACTACCAGGGATCATTCTAAATAGTGTACACAATGTGTTGCAACTCTATTCTCAAAGGGATAGTTCACTTCCTGTTGTTTTTTTTGTTGGTATTATTTCATATTTAGTGTTTAGTTTCAACCAGCCCAGAAAATGTATTTGTTTGTAATCTAAAGCAAGCAAATGTGTAGGCCATTTCAAGTAACTCCAAAGCTGCTTGGACAGTAATAAAGGTTGTACTTTGTATTGCCTGATAATTATTTATAGAATCTTATTTTCAGTTGGGACCACTTCATATGGTTCATGTGACCTTAGAGACTGCTGCACTCAAAGAAAACAAGTGCCAACACGATAATAAAAGAGATATATGTTTCTACCTGTGAATAAATTCTAGAAAAATAAAAGTGTTCGTATGTAATAATCAAGGTGTTACTTGAAGTGTATTTTCTTGAAACCACACTTGCAAATGGCCCTATACCTGTCATTATAAAGCTTGCAGGCAAATCAAAATAGTACATACACTAAAACTTAAATAATATTGAAAAACAACACAAACTATAGATTTAACAATATGTTATGGCCATATATCAAAGGCAACAAACTAAAAATAAGTGTGGTTCAAATAGAATTGTAAGCCTTTTGTCTCCCTGCCCCCTATTAGGTCAGTGTGAGTGACACTCTCCCTGCATCTAATCTGACTGCACGCCAGAGGACATTATCAGATTAGCCACTTCCACTTCAGTGACTATGTGGCGGCTTTACTTCTGTGCTGGGGCCACCAGCAGCCACTGCAGGAGTGGCCCAATAACGTTTGCTGGAGAGAGCTGGTCTCAAACAGTGGCCTATAAGTCACCCCGTGTAGCCTGAGCAATCATAATGAGACAGGTCGCATTGTGTAGCCCAGGTAGGCTATTCGTAGTGGGTAACACTGCCCTGTGTAGCATGGGTAATCAGAAGGACACAGGTCGTCCTGTGTAGCCTGTATAATCATAAAGGGACACACCCTGTGCCTGAGGGTTGAATTCACAAAAGAGGGGGCAATTGTGAGGGCTTCCTTATAATCACACAGAGCAAATATCAATGATAAAAATACATATAATGATTATTACCATAAAGAATGAAGTACAAAAACAAATTTTTTTTTTAAATAGACAGTTTTACAATAGATTACATCATTTTTGTGATTCAGGAATGAAAGTTTTATTGTTTATTCTGTTCAAAATGTTTTCTGTCCATCTTTAAATTGGATGAATTTGACGGTTATGATGTTGACCTAATAAGCTATTATATGCTGTGCACCCCGATTGGCATACTGGCTGTAAGCATGTGCACCGCTCATACAGGCACCCCATTTACACTGACAGCAGGTTACACGATCACGGATAATCTGGAATTATTATAAAAATTCAAAAGCGTTCAGCTTCAGATAGCATGAATGTAGCCTAACTGTGGCCTCCTATAATTTCTGGTGTGCTGTGAATAGGAAGAGGTAGGACTATGAGGCCTGTCAGTGTATAATGACATGAGCAGTGAATATCTGAGTGTATTTTTCAATAAATGTAGGCTACTTGTATGCACTCCCAATCTAGGTCTTTTAAATCCCTGATTTGCAGCCATGCAGTGTTTTGTTGTTGAAAAAGTAGGGTTCTGGACAATAAATGGTCTAAATTACTGATATAGCTAGTTCAGCCCTACAGTCTACATTTTTCAGTTATTTCAAGTGTCACAACAGCATTAAAATCATCACTGGTGACTGCCATCACTTTTGCATCAATAGGCACAAAATCAAGACTGACAAGTGATCAAACTGGTCTTTTCTGAAGATATTCTGAAGTTTGTTGACAAGGTTGCAAAAGGCAAAACATGGGCCTAAAATAACACTTAGGCATTACAAGATGATCAAGGCTGCTACAAAACAATGCAAACACAATTAGTTAGTTAGTTGTATTGGACAAGTTGATAAAGACCAAGTCTTGCATTGTCAAGGATTTCCATTTTGGTTCTTGATGAAAAGCAGTAATCTAACTTGACAAGTCATTCTAGGCTTATCCATTTGACCTATATTCCTACGACACACACTGTTTTGCATAAAATATGGGTTAAAATTATGCCAGGCCCACATCCAATTACATTTACCAAAATTGTATATGTGATCATTTTTAGTGTCACATAGTCGTATATTAACATAAGGGATGCCCCAACCATCAGTGTCTGTTGATAATGAAAGAACAGATTTATTTGAAACATAAGTTAAAACAGACTATTAATGCCAGTGAAGAGTGATTTGGGTCAGACTTCTCTTCAGACAAGTTTGCAGCCACGGGTTTTAGATTTAAAGATGTCCTCTCTACTCCCGAGTCATGACCAGACTGGAGCGGATCCAGTCTCTCATTAAGCCTGATTACTGACAGTTTCCCTGAGAATCATAGCCCTGCAATGCAGCCCTGGCCCCTGGCACCCCTTTGGCCCCACCCCCCCCTCTGCTGCACCATATGGACCAACTAAATCTTTTGCACCCCACCCCCCCAACCCATCTCTCTCCTCTTTCTTCTGTCTTTCAGTCTCTGTTTACACAGTAATTCCTGACTTGTTATTTTGTGTGAAATAAAATGCATGGGAAGACATTTTCCCAGCAGAATTCACAATCAGATCGTGTCATGGTCATTTTACAAGCTCCTGGAGAGGCAGAAAGTCCTTTCTTCACTTTCTCTACCCACAAACAAATACTGTAGGGTGCCAGGGGGAAGGGGAGGGGAGAAGGACACAGAAGCGAAAAGAGAGGGAGGAGGGGAGTGTTTTGTCCTGACAGTGGCCTACGTTCTCTGACAGAGCTGTAGGAATCAGCTGCAGGAGCACTTCGGTTTCCATGACCGCCATTAGCGGCGTATGTTTGAATGAACGGGGCGGGCCTTCTAAATCCCAGACAGATGGCCCGGATTGTCGTGGCAAGGAAAAACAGGCCCAGAAAAAGGTGCAGTTCTCTTAGAACATGGCGCATTTATCGGCTTTGCTATGAACAGAGTCCGGCACAATCACCAGCACAACCAGACCTACTCCCATCATGCAAAATTTACAAAGTATCAAGTATTTATGTGACATTTTGTGCAGCAGTGCAACATTTTTGTATTTTACAGATTATTTTAAATGAGTAACTTAAAGACGTGGAGATCCTTGGGTATCTCATGCTGCATAACACTGGCGGAATTCACCGACATTGGGCCCATACACGTCCACTCAGTAACTGAAAATGGCCAGTTAGGTTTTTGAGCCATCTGGCCCTTAGTTCATCAGTATGAGCCAGTTTCTTACACTCTGTGACATAAGAGGGCTTGATAACTGAAAAAGAATCAGACTGTGTGCAGCTGCATTCATGAAAACGGTAACTGAAAGAAATGCGGAATCTAACTTGAGAATAACTGCCCATCTACACTACATTATATGTCTATATTGATTAATGCCAAAATATTGAAGAAATTCTAATTTTGCTGAGAGCAATAAAACTGCTTGTTACAAACACTTAATTGCAGTTTAAGGATGACCTGTATAAACCCCCGGGTGAATAAAATTTCCCATAACTTTAGGACAAAGCACATAGCCCATGCTTCATGTTCAACTGTATTGAACTCTGTACAGTCAGCAGACGCACAATCGCATACTACAGAACAGCTGATTAAGTTAGAGTTAGAATGCTACTTTGGAATAATAAAATTGCAGGTACCAAAATAATGGCTTACAAAAACAGAATATAGAAAAGTACTAGCAGCTTTCAGTGCAGCAAAGGTTATTTATGAGGGGGGTGCGCTTTAACAAAGAGCATTGCTTAGATACCAAAAATAACCTACCATACACCTAGCCTAATTCACAGATGCTGTCATTTTTCCATTCAAGCCTCAGAAATACCACTACCATGGTCTGTGTTATACACTAATTGCCTTCTCAGTTTCCATCAGTTTCATTTGCATGTGAATGTAGCAGCAACCTCTCAAGTGTGCTGTTTGAAATTTTGTTCGCGACATGCAAAATATTTTACTCTTATGGTAAACACTAAAATGTTTTTACTTTGTTATTGTCACCCTGACCAGCACCTACATTACTAGCTACCCATTAGCTTGCTAAAGGGCTGAACTTGCTAATTAAAGAAAACCTTTGCGGGTAACTAGCTGGGTAGCTAGTTGCATAATTTTGTATTTTGCCAAGCTAAATTAACTTGCTAGTAAGCAAGCACCTAGTAAAGCTACCTAGCTGGCGAATCTCAAAGCTAAATGGAAATAGCTGGGTTTTGCTGCCAACTGATGCATTCTGAACAAATTTAAAGTTTTACAGCTTCGTTTCTTTTCCTAACATTTCACAGCCATTAAAGAAAAAAAGAGGTACTGCCCCCAATGACATCACCAAGTGCTGACAAGTGCTTTGGGCCCAGTTAACATGATAGGTCATAAATGTGTTTTAAAAGTTTTGTGAATATTAGATCTTAAAAATGTATAGTGTGTGGAACAAAATGTAGTACCAGATGCTCATATCTCTAGAGCACAGGTGACAAACTCCAGCTCTGGAGGGCTGCAGTGCTTGCTGGTTTCTGGGGTGTCCTGAGCATCAGTGGTTAATTTAAGTTATTGATTGGCTAAGGAATCCACACACTCAAGGCCTTAATTGGTAGCTGATTGAGCAGAAACCACAAAAACCTGCAGACAGTGTGGCCCCCTTGGGATTCAGTTAGACACCCTGATTCTACAGCTTCTAGAAAGGAAAATTACTGCTTGTAATTCTGGATAACGGCTGGTTCTACTGAGTGTCAGTCAGCCTTATTTTAAAGGTCAAAGACTGAGGGGGGCTTAAATTCCCCCAAATTAAACCCCAAAAGAGGAGATCAGGACCTCTCATATAAAACAATTGACAACCGGTTTATTAGTAAATTACAGCCCTGGAAGTTGGCCAGACATGCCTGGTGTATAAACCTGGTCAGGCCCATAGACTATAAGGCTACGCGACTGACAAATGAGGCTAAATAGGTTGTATAAAAATATAATCTAGGTCCAGAGAAATACATTTTGTAGATGTACAAAATTTAGATGTAGCACCCTGGGAAGAGTTTTCTGAGAATAAATGAAAATTGGGTCCATCCTGTTCCTGGTTTCCCATAGCCCCAGCTATGCAGAAATCTCTGTGTGATCCTAGCAGAGCCGGGGCAGCTGGACATGGCAGCACTGTTTCCAGGCACAGGAGAGCTGTCAGCCTGCAACACTACCCAGGGTAACAGGAAAACACCCAGGTCCCCCCTGGCTGCTGTACCGACCAGATGCCCCACGCAGGCGCTGGATCCTGGCCGCTCTGCCCGACCCTCTCTGGCCCACATTTCACTGCATGTGCCTGGTTAGGACAAGCCAGGAGGGGAACAGAAAAGTTTCAAATGGCTGAAAAGGTTTACTGTGCCCTGGCAAAATAATCTGTACATAAGGGTGTTTCCACTGTACCGGGCAGGCTGTGTGTGAATGGCTGGATTGGGCTGTGTGCCTCTGTTACTGACATGCTCTTCTCCAGCCTACAACAGTCTCTTAACAAGGGACATGTTGGAAAAGCAGACAAGAGGAACACATTCATCCTTAAAGAGCAAGAGGCATCCATCCCTCAATGTCAGGTATCAGGGCATTCAGGGGATAGCGCAGGTTACTTTTGGGGCAGAACAGATTCAGACTGATGTACAAATAAAATTATATTTTTCAAAATATGTTTTAATATTAATAATTTTTTGCCAAATCATCACCTGGTTAGACAGCCGTAAATGAGAAACAAAATACCAAATGCTTGCTAACCTCCCTGCAATCCCTTTCTATTAATCCCTAGAAAGCATCAGGATTACAATGATTGCACAGGATGATGTCAAAAAACAGCCAAATCATTCTTCAGAGAGGAACCCCAGAACTTCATCATAGGGCAGCAGTAAATATATGAAATCTCACAATGTAAAATAAATTACCAAATAATTTCATTGGGTTATCCAACTATCTCTGTGAGAAATAATTACAGACAATCCAATCCAATCACAGTTCCCCAATTTGAGTGTTCTCCTATTTCTCTAGAAACATACAGTACGATAAATACATAAAAAGTGAGGCAATAACATGATTCTATTAGAGTTGTTGCAGCTGCATATTTAATCTGCGACCACAGGACAAAATGCAGCCAGCCCAACATTCAGGCCATTTATCTCAGATCCTACAGTACAATGCCTCCATTTTGGTGGTAATTTCCTACGCATTACATGGGACAGCTGCAGGCTTAGAGAAGTCTGAAAAACATCCCAGCAGGAAAACATATTGCTACTGCAGATGGTCGAGTGGCCTTTTCTGTCCAGAGAGTAAAATGCAGAAGAGACTAACCTTGTTCTGCTCCTAATTTTGGTGCAAGTGCACATGTAGGATATAAACATGCCTCATTTAATGCAGACAGTTGAGGCAGAAAAATGACACATATGCATGTCCTTTTGAATTAGAGCTGGGTAAGGAGGAGGGAGCAGCGATTCAGGCCACTTTATCACACTAAATTTCGTGGGTTTTTTTTTGATGCATCCTGAACTCCCGAGGACCTTGTCCGCACCCCTCTTTTCCCTGAATGAATCATGTGCATCTCCTATCACAGCACATCTTCAGTAATAAACTGCCAGAAAGAGTTAAGGTCACTAATCTCAGAAGCTACTCTGGTGCCATTTTTTTTAAAAGAACCCACCCATACGGCCATTGCCACTGTTGTGTCATAGAGGTAATAAAACTTATTCAAAGACCTTTTCAAACAGTATTACAAAGTGTGCACTCCCAAGCATATGTACTCGGCCTACTATTCCCTTGCTCTTTCTAAAGGATTAGGTCATATATACTGGAATCAAAGAAGAAGATACTTTCAATTTCCCTTTCTGACTGTTTCGATTTGGTTAGAATTTTACGGTTACAAATACTGAACAGGCAAGCATGTGGCATTATCTCAATCAGGTGCAGCTGTGGAGGAAAGCAGCAAACAAATCATTGCCAATGTGGGCAGGCATGTTTCCTTGACAAGGATGGCTTGAGATGGGAAAACGTAGGTTCAAACAGCATTGTTCCAGGAAAGTCGTTCACAGATTTACGACATGCAGCCCAACACTGTGCTTCCCTGCTGACAAGCATACGTATTAGCCTACCTTATCGGCTTACGATGCTGTATACAAAAACACCATGCAAATAATGTATATTTATTATTTTGTGTCTGCTAATGCAGCCTTACTATACTGTAGCAGAACATTCTAAAGTGTGTTAACAGTACCAGTTTATAAAAAGCAGGCAAACTTAGTTTGCAAATTAACACGCAGGTCTGCCCGAGCACTCCACAAGCTAGCCATATTTAGGGAAAGAACTTCCCCAATCTGCAAACATATAGTAGCCTAGCCTAATGATGTTCACACCACCACATTAGACAATTTCTTGTTTGAGCAGGACTTGGTTGTACAGAATTTAACCATGAAAATATTTTTAAAAGCAGAAAGAAAGATTATGTTTAGACAGAATTATAAAAGTTGGTCAGCAGAGGAAATTCAACAGAAGGAAAAGAAGGGTCTGTTTCTGTCCTGTGTAACATAACATTTCTGATCAATAAAACGTGATAAGCCCCTAACTAGTAAATAGCTTAGAGCATTTAAACCTTTAAAAAAATAATTTAATTCTTTCCAGCTTCCCATTCTGGACAGAAATGCCCTGGGCTCCTTTTTTATCAAGTATCCCAGAACAGAGGTACTGGTCTAGATCACGTTTCTCTGGTCCATGTCCTAAACTTTCCCATTATGAAAAAGAAAAAAAAATTGATTGTACATTAGCTCAAATGCAGACGCAGAAGTGCAAGTGTTGGATTCATATTCAAAATGCTAAATTCGTATTCAACTACTTACATTATTTGAGGCATGCACTGGGTGCGCTTGCACCACTCTATACTATTATGATCAACCAGCATTCATTTTCGAAACAAGACCCTTATTATGGCCTGTTGGTTTGATATGCAAAGGTTGGATGTGAGAGGAAGAGAGTAGGGAGTGGTGGCTGAGGAAAAGGGTGGTTTATTGGATGAGATCTTTATCACCATTTTCTTGATCTTTACCAACTGCAGTGACTCAAGACAGAGATCAGTACTTTTTTCTATGAAAATTAAGGGAGGGAATGAGTGACCATCTTCCAGAATAATAATAATTGAATTAGTGAGCAACTTCTTACAAGGCTGAAGCTCACTGTCGCTCAGTATAGGCTACAAACAAGTTTGCCATTCATGAAAACAAGGGTACGGTGTATTTAAGGCTACCAGGGTTCTTTGGGTTAATGTGATAATGACACTCAACAAGCTACCAGTCATAAGCGAGAGATTTGACTCCCCTCTGAAGGGTGCTAGTTGTCTCCTGTAGTATGTGGAGGGTAGAAGCTAGGGTGTAAAACGGTAATTTGTTCATACAGCACTGATGGAGTGTACAGGCCCTGTTACAATGTTCCTGGTGTGTAGGAGCAGGAGGGAGAGAAGTAATTCAGGAGACACAATTAGCAGATTCAAATTGAAAAAAAAAAGAAAAAAGAAAAAAAAAACAGCTGGGATAAATATAGTTCCAAAAGCTCACAGCTCTTGGTATTAACCTAAGTTAAGACACAGGCGTCTTGTAATAGGTGATGTAATAACCGCACAGTTATAAAAAAGGTTGTCAGAGAACCAAGATAACTTATATGATTATAAGGTCATAAGATAACCTTAGGTAGGTTATACCAAGATAGGTTATAAGATCCAAAGGTCAAAACAGTTAGGCTACATCAGTTACAAACAGGTTACATAATATCTAAGATTCATATAGACAGGAGTGGAAACCACATTTTCTCATGATCTGATGAAGGTCCACTGGCTGAAAGCTTAGCACTATTAAAGCCAACTTGCAATTCATCCCAGTGTGCCCAAGTTGTTTTCTTTATAAAACATCTGAAAATGCATAACAGGAAACAATGTCTGAACATGAAAGCATGTATTAATGAGTATCCCCTGATACCCTATCAGTTTACAGAGAGGTATTCCCCACTAAGAATCAATATCATACAATGTGATCACAAAGCTACGACCTCATGGACAAACACAGCTGCTCACAGGCTTCACCACTCCAAAACCAAAGCAAACATGTGCTGTCATTAAGAATGACAATGACCACATCACATACAGAGCCTGTCCAGGAAACAAAAAAATAAAGGAAAAAAAACTTATTACAATTTGGGAGCAAACTGACCCGACAGCCAGTCTTATTAACATGCTTGAAATAAATTTTAAACGATTGACTAAATCATGGGAAAAGACATGAAGGGCTGAGACCCCTTCATTTTCCATTTCAAACACACTTCATCATATAGGCTACCCGGCCTTCAGTACTACATTCAAGAATGGGACCACTGACGTTCCTTATATTTTTGTTGAATTATAAGGTTATTACCATTGTACAGAGGTAATCCTTTAACAACCCTAAGCATTACTCAAGTTTGCCATCCAAACCCTTCTTCTTGCCTCTCCTGTTCCAAAACATCCATTTAAGACATTGCAGCAAAAATAAATCCTACAAAACAATCAATTTGACAGAAGACAGATTTTCCAGTATTAAACCTTACATATTGGTAATGTGACTACACACTAATGTCAAAATGAACTAATCAAAGCTTATCAAAGTCTGTGGTGGGCTCTTAAACCCACTGGCAGGAGATGGCTATTTAACCACAGCACTCAAATTAATTAGCTAATGGTAGACACAAATCAATTGTCACCTTTGCTTGAACAACACATGCACTGTGGAATGTGGAACATTCTGCATAGTATTGCTGATGTGTATAGATCCTAAAATGAATGTTCCGTTTCCGTAAATGTCAAAATTTGACTGTTACATTTTGGAAGCAGCGTTACTGAGACTTAAAAAGGCCGCTACAGATTTAAGAATCATTCAGCTCAAAGTGGTCACCATACTCTAGACAGGATTAAGCATTTTCGAAAACCATGTACAGACCATCTGGGTGGTGTGTTCTTTGCAAGTTAAGCCAAAACCCTTCTCTGGGTTGGATTTTAACTTATTTCATGAAAGAAAATGCATTAAACTTGTTGTGCTCCAATTAGATAAGTCAAACATAGACTACTGATCATTTCTGTTAAATTAACTCTAGAAACCTTTTAAACTACTAAAGTAAGAACATTTTTTTCATGATAGTTCAGTTACTGAGCAGCATGTCTTTGAATATTTAAAAACTGTGAAAACAAATTTCCCTTGAGGGACAATAAAGTATTGTCTTGTTGAACCCCTGGAAGTGTCTAATGATGAGATTCAGCACAATAAACCTCTGAGAGAGGGGAAAAGGAATGTTTATTTCAGACCAATTTAACATTACAATGAAAATGAAAACAAGGAACTGGTTAAGCCTTCACAACATGGTGCAGATTGCACACAGTCCACTGACAACTTCCAAACATCCCACCTGCTATGACCTGCTCAAAACAGAGAGCAAGAGGAAGGCCTATTTAAAATTACTCAATGTAAAAATCCACATACTGGCAACCAGTTACTTTGCACCCAACATTAAGAAAACAGTACATTTACTTGTAACAAACACATTCTGTTCTATCTAGTCATAACACCAGTTTGTTAGCTTTCAACTTTATAAGCAATCTAGCATAACCAAAACTAGACTGGAATAAAAACAAGAGAGGCCTCTGAAATACTCACATCTGACAATAATATTAAACTGAATTTAGAAAGGCTCAAATTTACAGACAGCATTGCAAAATAAATAAACAAATCTTAAGACAGGCAGCGGGACAACTGAGGCAAGGACCACAGGGAATGGTGCCTGGCAGAACTTCTCATTAGCAGAATAACAATGAACGGGAAACTCGGGTCCAGGAGAAAGATGGACTTTGTTCAGACCCTGGTCAGCATTCACAAGGCTAATAAAATACTCTGAGATTGAAAATATAACTAAAAATGGCCAGTGACAGTGATGAGTGGTCACAGCTGGTCAATATTGGACCACATAATATGATGTCATGGTGACATCATGGCTGAGCACAACCTCTTCTCCAACTCGTTGACTCACCCTTCACTGACTCCTAGCCTTGCTAGTCATCTCTTCTTCAAACTCAAGAAACTGAAGCAAGCCCTCTCTCACACAAGAGAGGGCTTGCTTCAATCTATCACAACCAGGCCACAACACTCAACAACCACTGTAATAAATCAATGACAATTAGTAGATTTATTAAAGATTAAATGGGTATTGAAAAAGAAAAAACTAGAAGCAAAAGTCAAACGTTTGCACACAGATGATGGTGACAACCCTTTTTAAGTCTCACAATTTTATACAGCTTTTTCTGTGGGCTACTAGCTTATAACAGCAAGACAATTTATCTGAATAAATAATAATTTAGCAATAAGGTGTGTTTTATGCGAGAAGACAATGGGAAATTGAGTTCACTTGCTTTTTGCGGGGATTTGAGCAAAATATCACCAGATGAACAAATATAAAATAACATTTAGCTGAACATCTAGAACATCTAGCTACATGGAGTTAGAAACGTATACATGAGATGGCGACTACATCCCCCACACTGTTACCTGTTCACTTCTGTGAAGCTGTACCCTCCTAGAGTATCAAGAGAATAATCAGGGGTGGTTACTTAGCAATGCGTTCTACTTGCAAAAATGCAATAGCGAAACAAGATACAAACATATTGCTGCATTACTACATATAGCGTAATTACAGGCGCTAAGATCTTTACTGAAGAAAGCGTAACCTCGTTTGTATGGGCATAAAGCCAGTTTTGAAATGAGATGCACGGCCTAAGATCCGGATCTGGTAATACCACGCATAACCAAAATCACGAAAAAGAGCTTGGACTGAAAGGGATAGAATGAACGTGCAAAAAAAATCACAGCGCAATCCGATTTCCTGGCTGTGTATATGCGCATTGGAAATTGGTGTAAAGAAACATTTATTTTTTAATTTTTTTAAAGCAAATAATTCGCTGGATGGGTGAATACAACGCGAACGACACAATATAGGCTATACCCGGCATCAGTGAGGTGTCATTTTAAACCAATGAGGTTAGCTCGCTAGCTCGGTGGGAGAATGCGTCCCGCACTACAACACGATCACGAACAGATTTTAAAAGAACAGCGATAATCAGGCCAAAAAACTAACGACTGTACCCTGGATGTAATTTTACATTGGGTTATTTAAAACCCGCTAGTCAGGCTTGGATTTAAACGCCTAATCTCTGCACTGCATCAAGAGCAGCACATACAGCATCCATATTGGTTAGCCTGCTACCTAGCTCGCTCCAGGCACGGCCAGCATAAAGTCAGCAGTAATCCAAGGACAGGGAAATGGCTATTTGCATGGCAGGGAGAACATATTTCACATTTCTTAGTTCATTTGCAACCGCTGGGCTCTTACCGTCTTGTCGAGTTCAGCAGGTAGTGGACTCGATGGGTTTTCAATTCAGTTTTGTGAACTATACCTGATTACGATCGCATCCCAAGAAACGGCACACACTCGTATACCAAGCTACAAACACAAGCAGCCGCATCAGCGCTCTCTCTCCCGTTAGTCGCGAATTGACGTGCGCGCACCCCGGAATGAGAAAGTGGGAGGAACGGGGAAAGCCCGAATGACGAAAGCATACACCAGATATGGACAGATGGGATTAAAAAGAATAACAGCCCTTAATATGTAAAGAGGCGTTAGTGGTCGTCTGAACACGTTTGCATCGATAAGCGAATCGAATTTTCAAATAGCCATTAGCCTCTGTTTACTCATCCATAGCTATACAGGTTACAGGAATTAAACAGGAAAGCTAGCCTATACATATGAAGCAAATTTACGTAGTTAACAATAATCAGTAAAGGAATGATTCGGACTGATATTAAGCTTTATACGTACAATGGAAACAAGCGACACAAACCTTTTGGTGCACTACATGGATTTTTATTCATTAAGAAACTGTTTTCTCAGCCAAAGAATAATATTTTTGGTATAAATTAGTAAATGTGGTTCTGCAATTTGTAAAACTCGTTAACATAAATAATATTAAATATTAAAAATTAAATACATTGTCTCCAATTCTGGGAAGTTTTATCTAATGTAACCACAATGCTTCAAATGTTTTGCAGCAATCTCAATTTGGGATGTGGAAAGATATCATATTGTATTTTATCATATAATGGTTACTTCCTGCAACCATTTGAAATGACTCCTGCACACTGTCTGCTACTACCAAATACATTTATTAAATTGCAAAATTTTGGTCATTTAGTCTTTCTTTTTTCGCAACTTATATGTTACATTTCAATAAATGTTGGTTTACAAGAATTTCAACATTACTTAATTACTTATTAAATGATTAATTAAATGAATTTACAGTAAGGAGATGGTTATTTGAGATAAGATGGATATTTAAAAGTGTCATAACACTGAGCTCCGGGGAAATTTTAGTACTTGTCAACTGATGCCACATATCAGACAAACAATTTAGTGTTGTAGTTCTTTCAGTTTATATAAATTTGGATGATGCAAGCAAAATGGACAGTTCTTTCTCTCTACCCCCCCCCCCCCCCCCCCCCCCCCCCGCCCCATATTATTTCAGTTTTAGTTTAAGGTTTTGATTATTATTGGGTCGTTATTATTCATTGGGTCGTTATTATTATTATTATTATTATTATTAACAGTAACAATAATTTTACTGTTTATAATAATAATAACATTAACAACAACAACAATAATAATAATAATAATAATAATAATAATAATAATAATAATATGTGTTCACAATTATAGACATAAAACCTTTCGTCACAACTATAAACATGAATCCTGTATTAAAAGAAATCCTTCATTTTCCTAAAAACTGTCTGGGCCGAATGTACACGTTAACTGAATTAATATATACATAACAAAACTTAAAGTGAACTATCTTAAGTCGTCTTGGATAATAGCATCTGCCAGTCAAACAAGCTAAATTCAGTCATTTTCTTTCTCCAAAAGTATTATTGAATTAGACAGTAGTTGTACATTTAAAAAATTAAAAATAAACACACGAAAACACGCGTTTATCTCACATACAATTCTGTAGTTTTAATACTGTATACTGTACATCTCAATCATAGTACTGCCGAGGAAAGTAACATAAAAAGCATTGGTCATATCGCGTCATTTCCTAGCCAATCATCTTGAAACTCCAGTGAAATGTCGTTCAGTTCAGAAAGAAGGGTCTCGCGAGATTGTCCCTATTGCGGCCCTGTACTGATAGATGCTGTAGAAGACCAAGTATTTTCAGGTATCTCTTTTGTAATTGTATAGTTGATTAAAAACGTTAATTAAGAGAAATATTCCCATATGCTTAACACACTTATATTTTAAATCTAGCTGTTGTCATCAAATGTATCCAGGTATAACTAGGTGGCTTGCTATCTTTGTTGTTATGGGTTGCTAGCTAGCAAATGTAGCAGCAGCCTGCAGCCAGTCAGCTAACGTGAGCTAGCTAATGTTGTATGATCAGGTTGCAATGTTTTGGTTGATCATGTGAAACGCTTCAGTGAGGTATGTAACGTTTATCTATGCTATAGAATTTCATTCGCCGTTAAATTGTATTTAGCCAGCTATATGCAACGAACCATTAAGTAAAGTTTGTTGTAACTAGCGAAACACCAAGTAAATTAACTGGCTTTAACGTAACTTGCTAACCCTTACTTAATTTCTACCTGGAATTAGCTTGGCAGGCAAACCGCTAACTAGCTAGTTCCAGGTAAAGTCAACCAAAGGTGATCAAAGTTACGTTTGAAGCCAGCAAATTGGTGAATGACAACGTTGTCTATTAACTAGGCAGGCGGACGTCCACACAGTACTTGACGATGTATCTCATTGGCTGATGATGTTAGCCATCTTGCCTTCGCATACGGGTTGACAACAAACTAGCTATAGCTATATTGACCTGCCAGAGTTGGCATGCGTAGTTAGATGTTCGGTAACTGCTACTAGAAAAACACGACCGATGTTTTATCCAATTTCTTCGCAGACTATTCATTATGAGTTATGCCGAAAAGCCGGAGGACATCACGAAAGATGAGTGGATGGACAAGCTCAATAATGTGCATATACAGAGAGCTGACATGAACCGACTCATCATGAATTATCTGGTGACAGGTAGCTAAATATTTTTCAGAATTACAAATGAACATGGACTTCTCTGTGTTTTTTAAATAATAATAATAATAATTATAATATATATATTATTATTGTTTTTTGTTTTTTTTACTAAACAGTCTAACCCGAGAAGCCTCAAGTTTGCTGTGTGTTTTACATTTTCAGAAGGTTTTAAAGAAGCTGCAGAAAAATTCAGAATGGAATCGGGAATTGAACCCAGTGTGGACCTTGACTCACTGGACGAGAGAATAAAGATCCGGGAGATGATTCTTAAAGGGCAGATTCAGGAGGCCATTGCCCTAATCAACAGCCTCCACCCAGAACTGCTGGATACAAATCGTTATCTTTACTTCCATCTGCAGGTGAAGGCTGGTAGCTCTGGCTCCTTAATGACTCCCTAAAAATGGCTTTTGAAAAACAAAATGGCACACACACTGCACCCTAATCAAGAAGTGTATTCTTTATTTTGTCCTTTTTGAAATTTCTTTCTATACCTCCTCCACTTCCCATTCTTCCACCATTGCTGTTTACCTCTTTCCTCATTCCCTTCTTTATTTCTCACTGGCATCCATGTTCCCCTCCTCCTCTCCCTCCACACTCTTCCTCTTTTCCCTCCACCCTGCAGCAGCAGCACCTGATCGAGCTGATCCGACTGCGGGAGACAGAAGCAGCGCTTGAGTTTGCGCAGACGCAGCTGGCGGAGCAGGGGGAGGAGAGCCGAGAATGCCTGACAGAAATGGAGCGCACGCTAGCACTGCTGGCCTTCGACAACCCTGAGGAATCGCCCTTTGGAGACCTGCTCAACATGATGCAGAGACAGAAGGTGATAGAAAACAAGCATGGAACAAAGGCTGGGGGAGTGACACAATTTGGTTAAGTCTAATACTGTGCACTTAATACAGGAATATAAGTACTGAAAAGTTTTTGTTTTAAAAAGTTATTTAATATGAGGGTATAAGTCCTTTAGGGTTATGTGATTATTTCCTAGTGGGTATTTAACCAAGTACCTGAGGCATTTTTTAAAAGTGTTAGGAAACAGCAAAGTCAAAATGAAATCAGGAATGGCAATCATGGGGTCCAAGCAGCATATGGCTGAAATTTGATTGGCTTATGGTGGCCATATTTTTTGAGCATGTTCCTTGTAGACTTTAGAAGTTATTATCATTTGTTTGTTATAGCGCACACTATTGATGGAATTACACCAAACTTTGCAGACTTATGCCTAATGGCCAGTCGATGCCATTTATTAAGTATTGCATTCATTGGGTAGTTCCTTCACAAGTTAGAACTCATTTTATCAAGAGGCCACACCTACAAAATTCATTTGCTTACTGCGGCCATGTACTTTAACACAGAAACTTTTATTATGCTGGGATTTTAGATCTTCTTGAATAGATGCTGTATACCAAATTTTGTGCAAATTGGTCAACCGTCTAGGAGGAGGTAGATTTTTAAGGTTTCTCATTAAATTCAAAATTATGGAAATCCAATACTGCACATCTGTGTGGTCCATGATAGCTAAGTGAGTATAAGGACTGCTGATAATTCATTGCCTGAAGGTGGCCATCTTGTTTAAGCAATCAACTTGTTTATGTAGACTTGTATAGGACCTTTGACCAACATGAAGCATATAAAATATCAACTTATTCGGGCAGCTGGTTTAGGAGTTGTGACCATGTGTTTGCTATTGCGCCACCTATTGATGGATATTACACCAAACTTGTTTGGCTTAAGAATGCAGTGTGTTCATTCACATTTAGAAGTATTTTACATGGGTAGGGATGTCAGACAAATTGTTCCAAATAAAGACTTGCATCAATTAAATGTTAGACAACACAAAGGTTGTGAAGTGTTGTGTAAAAATCTCAAACAGATTTTGGGATGTTCTAGGACTGCATTTGTAATAAATTTTGCGTAATTTATTCCTGTGTATGCATGTCTGTGCACAGTGAATGTAAAGTATAGTGTACGTTTGTATTGCTTAACAAACACAGTTGGGCCTGACACAGGTTACTCTGAACACATGTACGTTTATACAGTTATTAATTGGAGAAAGTTTAATACATTTTTTGAGCACCTTGTTCAAAGGCAAATTGCCATGCTCTACAAAGAGTTTAACTGTAGCCTTGTTTTTACGTACATATTTTGTTTTCTTACTTCTAGCTCACATTAACTTGTGGCTTTTGAGAAATATACCAGGCACTATTGGGATTAACAAATTTATTGAATTTTCATAAACATTGCTGGAAAGATGATCACCACTGAAATGAATAACCTTGTGAATTTCTAATTGTAATGTATTTTTCTTGAGACCTTTAAAAAGTATTAAAATGTACTACTTTTTATCTTTATGGTAAGTACGTGGCATGTCATGACAAGTATGAACTACCAGAAGTTGTTTGGTTCTTTAAACATATATCATGCTTAGGATATAACCCCCCCTAGTTGCATATTTCCACAGACTCAGACATCTGGTCATGATCTACAGCTTCAGTCTTACCTTACTGGTGATGGTATGTACTATTATGCACATACTTGATTTATTTTCTTTCCTCTAGGTTTGGAGTGAGGTGAACCAGGCTGTGCTAGATTATGAAAACAGAGAGTCTACGCCGAAACTTGCAAAACTGCTTAAACTGCTACTGTGGGCTCAAAATGAACTTGACCAGAAGAAAGTCAAGTACCCTAAAATGACTGACCTCAGCAAGGGAACGATTGAGGATCCTAAATGATCTGAAGACTGGTACAAGTGCACTGTGGGGACAACCATAAGGACACCTTTCTTCCTATTTATAATCAGTCGGGGACTGAACCATATACATACATATGTTTTGTTGCTTAAGAGAGATTTTAATTCCTTTGTTGTGTAAAATTGTAGGCCTATGGTTGAATTTTTAAGTGAAGACAGGAGGTTTTACTAATTAAAACTACTGTTTATTATATTTATAGATGACTCAATAGTAACTTCACTTTTTGTATTATAATTGTTTCGCAGTGTAACTTTGCTACCAATTTCATGTCGGCTGGAAAAGGGTAAGGATGAAAATATGCAAAAACACTATGGAGTATTTTAAGCTTAAATTAGACCCTGTGGTTAGGGGTACTACATTAGTTATGCTTTCATTATTCTGCCTCTGTAGGATCAATGTGTCATGTGATGTGAATGGCAGTAGCTTTAGTCTCTCACATTGGTCAAAAAAGCATGGTGGGGAGGGCAAAATTATGCCATTTGTTCAACTTTGACCTCACATAATCAAGTTAGCTTTTTGCTGAACAAAAGCATGCAGAATTAATCTTTTTGTAATATTTGTTATGAGGGGTACAGTGGAACTGCTTATACCCTGTGAATGTTCATAAGTTGTCAGTGCTTTGCAATATTTGTTTTTAAATTGTTTTATACAGCCGTTTATTAACTTTCAAATATAAAGTCTATAGACAATGTGATTGCTGAGAATGTAAAGACAAACAGCTACAGTAATTAAGGTTTTTTTTTTTCCTGGCAGATTTACAGGTATGAAATAAAGGGTACTTTTGACAAAAAAAGTATGTGTGGAGATTATTTAAAGCAATTTGTTAGAACTGTCATGCTACTTTTAATTAGACGTGTATCCACGGAATACAGAAGTAGGCAAGTTTTATTTAAAGTTATCACGAGGACTGAGATTTATTTATTTATTATACATTATTGTTGGCTACAGACATGACTGCAGACTTTTGTGCCACAGGGTGCCTCCGCATATATTTCAAGCAGGTAACCTCTAGGTAAGCATGGAACCAGACACTTCGGACTAATCGCAAGCATTAATGGCATTCCTCTGCAGTGGAAGGACAGAAGAGAAGCAGGTTTTGAGTCTGACCGACGTTGCAAGCTTGTTGCGATTAAAGGAAAGATATTGTGCATCCTTTATAGACGAAGGATTCCGAAGGTTATGGATACATCATTTGTTTCCAACGGTATTCGTTCTCTTGACAATAGTCTACATCTTGACGTTAGTTTGCTCGCTATTATTGCAGAATCAGTAGCGAATATTTTGCCAGGACAGTAATTACCTTGCACAGACATGGTGAATTAAATTTTCATCTTTCATAAGGCAATACAAGGTGGTGTAAGACGTACCTTTTCTGTCTCGCTCGTGTTTTTGAAGCGGCTAAATTATTTGACTTCCTGATTTAACCTAACGTTGGCAGGAAGAACTGCGTGGCTGAAAAAAACTGACACGTGGATCAACACTCCCAGTACCAGGAAAATACAGGCTTGAAGTTGACTGTTTGTAGTATAGGCTATACGCCCATGCTTGCTTTACCTGAACCGCAGAAGGTGTAGCTAGCTAACGTTAGCCATTTAGCTGAAAAGATATGATACTGTATGGCCTAGAGAACAAATCATCAATATCATCCACAAGACGTCCTCGAACTGCTGAATTTTAGCCTGAAGGGTTAACTGATCGCAAACAGAAGCACTTCTCATTGAATGGCAATTTTACAAAAACATGGAAAGAACTCCAATCTGGATTTGGCAAATCTCAAAGATAACCCCCCAGACAATTTTGGTGCACTTGGATCTCAGAAGAAGTGGGGAGAATCCAATTCGAACTGGTCGAGGTAAGCAAAGTTAATTACGTTAGCTAGCTAGCTAGCTATCGTTAATTCAATGCCTTTTTCTTGTATAACACAACAATGCTCTGATGGTTAGTGTTATCAGGATGCAAAGCGATTATATCTACAGCACTTGGCTCCTACGCGCAGCTAGCCACCCCAACTTTGATGGTAATTAGGGTAAGTTGCTCAATAACAGCTCGGTAGCAAGTCTCTTTTTATTTTATACAGGGAGACGGTCAGCATCTAGCTTACATCATTCGTTGCCACGTTAAACATAAAGCCTATTCTAGAGGTTATATTCGCTAGGCAATAACGTTTCTTCGTTAAATTTCATTATAATAAATATTGTCAAACCATATGTACTTGCTAATATTTTCCATATGAGATAACATGGCTTTACCATTTAACCACACAACTAGCTAAAAAATAATCACAACGATTATTCGTAGAAGGAAATAGTTATTCAGCCTATATTGGCTGACGTTTGCTAGTTGAGTACTCTTTAGCACTCAACTCTGTGACCAGAGAGTTTTCTACTGTAGCTGTGATCCACAAATAAAAATGGATATCGCGTTATACTGGTAGGTACAGTAACGCCAACACGTTTTTAAACGTACCTATAGAGTAGGAAATCTCCTACCAACTTGCTACCTACCAACTCCTGTAATATTATAGCATATATGATTTAGGTAATTTGCTTGTATTTCCCGTACCCCACTACAGGAATTGAATGAATATTTGAGGAACGATAACAACTAGCACTTCTGTCAGTTGATCTAAATCAGTAAATGTGCAGCTATGTAACGTTACGTGTGTCCGAAGGATTTATTTTTTAAGGACAGGTAGCTATGAAGTGACGTTTGCTGACGTGAACATAATTGAAATAGGCCTATCTAATTCTGAAAGTTGATGAAGTTATGCAATTGTTGTAATGACCATCACATGAAGCCTGTTACGCAATTCTGCACACATTAATACATACAAATCATCCATAAACCCACAAAAAAGGCCTACTGAACTTGAGCATCACTTGTATTACTGCAAAATCTGTATTACCTGTGTAAGAGGGATTTTACAAGTCTTAATAATTAAGATGTCTTCGTAGTATTAATTACGATTATGTATGAATTGCTTTATGAATAAACTATGGGTCAGCTATTGTATATTTTCTTTACTATATGTGTCTTCTTAAAAAATCAAGTCTAGGGGAAAGCTTGATTTGCCAAGGAATTAGTATAAAAGCCTTGTAATGACCATTCACTGTTTGCTGACTGACTGATTTGATTTTTCACCCTTGGTGAACTTTAATTGAACCATCCCAGTATTGCGGCTTGTATAATATCCCATGTGTTTCATATTGATGAGGATTTTAACCAGGCTGCTTGCATTTTCTGATTTGTGGAGCTCAGAGTACTGACATATTGTACTCTCTTTTTCTAGACCAGCAGCGCGGATATGGACGGTGGTTCTCTTGTTCGGGACCTGCCTGCTGTACTGTGCTCGGGTCGCCATGCCGATCTGCGCTGTCAACATGGCGGACCAGTTCAAATGGAGCAAGAGCGAGTCGGGCATGGTGCTGGGCAGCTTCTTCTGGGGCTACTGCTTTACCCAGGTCCTTGGGGGCTATGTCAGTGACAGGTGAGGCTAAAAGACTCACTCTTGCATCCTCTGTTAAGCTCTTCCCTCAAGAGTGTGGAACCTAACCTTCTCATCGAAATCTTCTCAGGTTCAGCAAAAAGTGTATTTTTGTTGTGTGTTGTTGCGGTTTATACGTGACTAAGCATTCCAGGACACGTGGATGTTTCTGCAAGAGTATGACGTTATAATTACTATTTATTGTTTAGGCTATATAACACTAAATAAAAATATTATAAGCCGCGTTTCCACCGCAGGAACTATACCCCGGAACTAGGAACCTTTTGAGGAACTCAGTGCGTTTCCACCGCAGGAACTAGGGTCTAAATGTAGTTCTGGGGGCTTTGTTTTACCCCCCAAAACGTTCCTGCTCGGGGGGTAGTACTTTCCGAAAGTACAGGAACCTTTTGGGTGGAGCTTGCAGCGCTGAACATTTCTGATTGGTCGAGTACTCGTAGCATTTGTGTTGTATTTATTTTCCGCCATTACCCGCCATGTTTGAAAATATGCAGCGGCAAACCAATTAATTTTCATAATAACTTCAAATCAAACTTGTATGTTATGCGGCGCAGTAGCCTACTTTTGGTTATAGCCTGTCAACGTCTTGGAATTATAACGTGTGCTCTTCTGTTCTTTTCTTGCTTTAGTATTCGTTTTATAAAATGCTAAACATTCGTGCTGGGACAGCATATTACGTAGGCTACCAAAACATTCAAACGGATTAATTCGGTTGCTGAATATTTTCTTCCGGATTTTCTTTGTTAGCCCGTTGTAATTGACTCAAACGTTTGATACAGTTATGTGAGGTATGCGGTAGTTCTGCATAATTAACATTGGTGATACAGTACAAGCAAACTGGAAATCACCTTCCGCACTTTTTATCCGGGTAAAATAACAGGTTAATTCTAGTAATCTTCCCTTTAGCTTTTTCAGACTGCCGTAATTTTACTCAATTTTACTGCCATTTTTCAATTCCACGAAAAGACCAGGAAGACTATGGACTCATTTATGGTGCATGGTTCCCATCTGGAGGGCACACTTCGCTGCTCGGCTAGCAGTAACTTCGAAGGAAAGCAAACGGTGGGGGTACCACTACTAATTTACATTTTCACGCAAGTCCGAGTTTTCGTTCTATTCTTGTCATTTTGCGATTAGCCTATATGGAATTGACGACGAGAAAGTAATAAAACAGCAAATTGTTTACAACGTGTGCATGTTTTCTGCTGTTAATGAATGTGTTTGAGAGGATATATGAAAATCAATAAATACAAAAGTAACCATATATAGTCATTGTTGGTAACCCGTTGTATATAAGTGGAATAAACCCCCTCGGGCTGTCCCGGTTATTAGAAAATAATGTAGGCTACTTCGGTGGTAGTATGGCGTTACAAAAGAAATTATATGACAGATGGACCGACGACAACGTCAGTGGGCTAATTTGCCTAATCTTCGCGGTACTTTAGACCCCGGTGGAAACGCAGACAACCATTGGCTGAAGGAACCTTTTAGTTCCTGGTAAAGTAGTTCCTGGGACTGAAAGTTCCGGGTAATTTTGGTGGAAACGCGGCTATAGTCAGCCCTGCATAGGGTTGTGCTTCCAAAATGTGCCCCTATCATTTTTTTATTGGCTTTAAAGAGGTATGACTGCACCTGGCATATGCAGTATGATCTGCTCTGGTTGTGTCATGTTTCACAATAGAAATTTTCTTGTCCTGTCATCAGCAGTGTTAAAAGTGTATAACTGGGGGTAAAGTGGTACATTTGTTTTTTTACAAACTACAAGAAATTAAATGGAAACGAATGTCCTTGATTGCAGAAAGGATTAAATGTGCTTCAGTATCCAGTTATAAGAGAATGCGATCTCAGAAGAAATCCTATGATGTCAATATTTATTTATTTTTTTTTTTTCTGGCCATATGTAACTCAGTCGCAATTCTGTTTTCTAGACTATTTTACAGAGAAAAAATAAGTAACAAAAGTTAGGATGCCTGGGATTTTGTACAGTCCCCAATGGAATGAAACACTGCAGTCTGAAGCGTAGGCGTTGCTTTATTTCTTACCATTGGACTGTGAGGTTTTGAAATGGCTGAATAAAGGTTTCCTGACCTGTTCCAGGGTGGGTGGAGAGAAGGTCCTCCTCCTCTCTGCCGCTGCCTGGGGTGCTATGACAGCCTTTACCCCCATTCTGGCTCACCTCTGCTCCCAGCCCATAGTTTCCATGACGCTGGCCAGGTTCCTTGTGGGACTACTGCAAGGTGAGATGGCAGCCAGCAGGGCACAGGGGCTACAGGTATAGAGGAGAGGGGAGCTGTGGGTACTCAGTCAGATGTCAAGGGGAGGTATGAGTAGCCATTCAATTGTAGATTTTAAATGAACAGGTGCAATTAGGCTGACATATTATCTGGTTTTCTGCTGTCTTTTTGTCAAGTTGATCCCTGTCAGTTGAGCTTATGTTTTTGGTTTTGGCCTTCTCAAAGATAAGTTATATGTAGAGTTTACTATATATCTTTGTTGCTTCCGTCAACACTGTACATTGAGATGAACATGGAGTCGATAGTGGTGCACAGTGGTGTCCTTCATCACAGTGCATAAAGTTGGAAGGATAGAAGTAGCATATACTTTTTAGTTTGTTTGGAGAAAACCTGATGCGATAGCATTGGATGGCTTTTTAACCAGTGAGCCTGGTTTTGTTCCAGCTTGCTCTAGCCTGTAGTTCCACCTCTACACTGAAAGGATTATGTCAGACAGGGGGATATTTTGCAAAGCAGGTTTACTGGAGTAATCTGGATAACTCCACCCGGAGTAAAACCCGGAACCCTCCAAAAATTTGAACATGGACTGAAGTAAAAAAGAGCTGTTCTGCGTTTTATGCAGTGCAGTTGTCCAACTATCTCAGTAATCCTGCTGTGTGAAATACCCCTCAGGCCTTGAACAAAATTAGATCTGCAGTGACAGTTAGGGAAACTAGCCTAACTGGTTTTGCATTCCTGGATGTACACCATGCAGAATTTCAAATGTAAGTTTACATTTTTGAGCTTTTTGCTTTTGTCTCAGGTGTTCACTACCCTTCACTGGCCAGTCTTTGCTCGCAGAAGGTTATTGAGAGTGAAAGAGGATTTCTGATGAGCACAGTAGGAAGTGGCTCTTACCTGGGGTGAGTTGGTCCGGCTGACTGTTACAGACCAACTGTTTGATAATATACATTCGTTCAAATGTCAGTCCAAAACAAAAATAAAAAGTAAAATACAGTGAAATGCTTATTTTCTGTCTTTGCTCTCAGAACCTTGGTGATTGGGGGTATAGGCTCCCTGATGCTGGATCTCTATGGGTGGGAGAGTGTCTTTTACGTGTCAGGTCTGCTGTCTGTGCTTTGGGCCTACTGCATGTGGAAGTATCTATTAAAAGGAGAAGGTAGGCTTGTGCTTTTACGACTGTTGAATTTTCTTTACGACTGTTGACTTCTTAATCCTCCTTTCCAAAATTACTGTTTAAATTAATGCATATAATTAAGAGTGTCCAGTACTGAAACATTTTTGTTTCTTCATCCCATAATGCTTTTTTATAATATTTTTATACAATTGGAGGCCCAAGAGATTATACCAATGAATCAGCATATGTTATAGCATCAGTGTTTTATGTGGTTCTTTTCTCACTTCTTACATAACTCATTTGAAATACGAAAAAAAAAATACAAAATAATTTTGTTTTAAAGGCTCCGTGTTTGTTGTGCTTGAATCTCCAGGTCCTATCATCACATTAGAGTCATTAGGTAGTGCTGGCGCACAGTCGAAGCTGTCGAAGAGACACTGGCTACGCTTGTTCAAGCAACCAGCTGTGTGGTAAGATAAGAGCAAAGACAGTGTGCTCTGTGTGTGCGTGTGTCTGTGTGTTTGTGCGAGTGAGTGAGGTAGTGAATGAGTTTGCGTAATGGAAAGATTTTCTGAGTTTAATGAATAGGTGGTATAATGACATGTATATTGTGCAGTTACACTGGCAACAGAACAGGATGATGACTTTTGAGTATAATTCTACCTCAGAGGTGAATGGTGGCCCACCCTCAGTTAGTGCATTATTTATGTGAAATTGAAAATTCAATTTTCACCCTTGAGGACTGGAGTTATCTGTAGTTTTATTTTTCTTTTATACTGAAATTGACTTTTCATAATCTTCCATGCATTTCAATATTTACACAAGGCCAGAAACACATTAAATGAGTTGCAGGGTTCTCCTGCCATTGGGAGAACACCATAATCTGAAATGTCTGCTGAACAGAATCAGATTTACTTTACCAGCTCAAGTGCTGTATTCAACTGCGAGATGCAATTTTGCAATTCGCAATGCAATTTTTAGTGGTGAATTCAGTTGAGTGGTAATGAATCAAGTTCAGTATAATGATCTTTGTTTGCTGTAGGAGGGAACTTTGGTGTTTTGGATGTCCTTGGGCAGGAGCCAGCCCTCGGCACACCATCAGCAGTTTGTTTTTTATTTATGCTGTCATGGTCAAAGGCCTGCCTCCTCATTTGTCTTTAATTCTCTTTTTTTTCTTTTTTTTTTTACCAGTGCTGTGATCATTACCCACCTTTGCACAGCCAGTACCTTTTTCACTCTGTTGTCATGGCTGCCAACTTACTTCAAAGATACATTTCCTGATGCCAAGGTAACATTCAATCACTTGCTAAAAACCTTAAGCTGTGATTTTGCAGTTAGAGGTCTGACAGGAGTAGCTTCATACAAAGATGTCACTGGATTCTAATTGTAATGGGGCATTAATAGGAAATGTAATAGGAAAGGTCTCCTTTTCAAGTTTGTGAACTCTCCTCAAAGAGACAGCTTTTAGTTGAAGCTTTTAGTTAAAATTAAGGTGTAGTAGATTGTAAACTATTCATATTTGGAAGCAAAGACAGAAAATAAATTTTGCAGTTGTATGGAGAATTTGTTGAACTTTGCAGAAAGCACTAGTGTCAGCCACATAACTGCCAGCAGAGGACGCCACAATTACTGTGTAGTGTGTAGAGGGTCCTGTCCTTCTACACCCTGCTCTGCAGTGGGCCAGATCACTCACAGACGTGGCCTATTGAGGCCATTACAGCTACTGGCTGCACAAATTGAATTACATGAAGAAGGAATAAGATGCCTTAGAAGAGGGGTAACAGAAAGCAGATGACTTTAGCCTGAATTGACTGTGTGCTGATTCACTGTGCTCATTTGTGGCTAATTGACTGTGGCCTCAGGTATGAAGATAGATGGAATTACTGTCATTTTAATCTCCAGTGAATGCAGGGAACATTGAACACATTGCAGTGGTTATATTTTTAAAAAACTCTTTTACTCTTTCACTCTGATCTGTGTGGGGTTGTCCCACAGGGCTGGGTGTTCAACGTCATCCCCTGGTTCGTTGCCATCCCCTCCTCCCTCTTCAGCGGCTGTCTCTCGGATCACCTCATTGGCCAAGGCAAGGGAGTTCACCCACTTTCCAGCGTAGCTCATTAACAGTGAATGGTTGAGTGTGTTGTTTTGTCTGAACGGCATGGCTCACACATTAACCCTCTCCTTTCCAGGGTTTGACACAGCCTCAGTCAGGAAGCTGATGCAGGTAAGTGCAGGGTCACTGGTGTTTTAGTCAACAGGACTGCCTATCCAGAAGGGCTTGCATGTCTTTGAATGCTAGGTCATTATGGTGTTTCAGATGACAACAGGGCATTAGCAGCGTTATGGAGTCATCCTCTCTCATCCTGACTCATTTGGTCAGTTCAGGAACATGATGACCACTTAGAGTCTGGCCATGAATCAGTTCTCTGTCTTTGTGTTCTCATCCTGCCCAGTTCTTCTCAATGGGTGTGTCTAGTATCTTCACCCTGTCCTTGTGTGGCACCACCACCTTCCCCATGGCTGTGGCCTTTGTGTCAGCGACCATGGGCCTCTCCACCTTCAGCCACAGGTACCTGCACTCTTCTCTCTGTTCACCAGTGCTGCTCTGCTGTAGTTCCAGAGGAATGAATAGAAAGGATTCATTTTCAGAGCAGTCCTTGAGCAGTTCTAACTACACGTCTTCTACCTACAGCATAGGCCTCTGTACAGCACAGATAACATGCCTTACAAACTTACCTTTTCTGATGTGTCAATGAAAGATGGTTTTCAAGATTTTCTGAAATGACTCTTTTGGAGAGGGTAGATATGGTTTGTGTTTTAAATATTGAAAAGGCTTTAAGATCACAAGCTGTTACTTGAAAGGTTACATGTGGTTTTCATGTTGTATCGAGGGCATATCTGATGTTTCAAATCTGAGGCCCTAAAGGAAAAATAATTGAAGAGCCCTAATGTAGCGTGATCTCCATTTTAATTGGATGCTAACATCCCCATACTGATTCCCCTGTGGTCTTCCCTACTAGCGGGGTTTCTGTGAATGTCCAGGACCTGGCCCCATCTTGTGCTGGAGCTCTGTTTGGTAAGGGCCATCAACTCTAGAGTGCTTACACACGTTGGGTGAAAGATGGGTGAACAATATTTGAATCCTTTTTGTATTCAAGTACAGACAATTGTTTAACTCTCCTGTTTGTTATCGATGTCACGGGAACTGCCCATAATCATATCCTGTCTGTACACAAGTGTCCTGCCCATATTTGTTTTATTTTATTCTTGCCACTAAAATGTGGGTATATTAATATAACGTGTACAAGGCTTAAACGCTACAGCTATTTGAATACAGTTTGCATTTAAAATTTCCTACATTTAACATACAGTTAACATTTGTAGTTGCGCATAAGTTCATGAGGTCTTTTGTCTGAAGTTTGCACACTGGAGCTTTAGAACTTGCTTATGGTGAGGGAAATTGTGAGTTATATTTTAGAGCTTCAGTGCTATTTAAATATTTTTTTATTTTGCCTTTTAGGGGTTATGAATACATGTGGAGCATTCACAGGTAAGAAGTGTTATGTTCGTTTAAGTGCTCATTAGTCTTGTTTACGAAGCTGTAAAAAAATAAAAAAATTTTAATAAAAATGAACTTTATCTTAGGTTTATCTTAAGCTTGAGACTCTACAATCACTTCTGTGTTTCATTTTGTCATGCAGATCTTTAAATTTGAGTTGACCTATGTTTCATCAACCAGATGTTGCAATAAAGCTGTACTTTATTGTTAAACTGTTCTTTATAGCTGTAAGTATTGCAGCGTCCATCTGGCAGTTGTGTGCAGTTTGACGCAGTATGAAAACGGAACTTTCTTATCAAATTACCATACGAGAGATCTGCATGTTTACATTGCAGGGCGTAAGCGAAGCAGTTTGCACCGCGCCGTGTTGCTGATCTGTGCTTGTGCATACGTGTGTTGTGCAGGAGTTATCATGGTGTACTTCTCTGGACACTTGATTGAAGCGACTGGCTCCTGGGCGTCGGTGTTCGCCCTCATATCAGTGGTCAACCTCCTGGGGCTCTGCACCTTCCTCTTGTTCGCTGAGGCCCGGCGTGTCGACATTGAGGTCAAGTCCAAGCATCACAACATTCACATCTGAGCACACGATGGGCACATTGCCCGTGGGATCCATAGGTTCTGTGAGCTTTCTCATCTTCTGACCCGTTAACCAAGGGGGAGGAAATGGAGAACGTATCCTTCACAGATTCTGTACGACCAACTTCATCTCAACTACGTATGATTCTTTCGTTTTTTTCTCATTAATTTTGTTTATGTGGGTTACTCAGATGTGCAAAGTAAGATGGGGGCTGGTACTACTTGTAAAGCTTGCAGCTTTTGCTGCAGTTATTTTCATACGGTTTTTTTAATGGTTGGGAGATGGGGAAAATGTAGAACTTTCCTGCTTGTGTGCGCTTTTGCCTCCGTATGAGGAGGAGATTGTTATTCTGATGGAGATTGTTATTCTGAAAGCTTTGGGTTTACACTGGTGAGCGCTGCTTGTTGTGTGGAGATGCAACAAGGCATGCGCTTCATTTCACACCTGCAGGGCTGTCTCTGCAGGTGGGGCTGTGGCTTCCCCAGACCTGGCCAACTTTGAGTGGCATCTAATTAAAAATGACTAATTGCCTTGTACTTATGCTGACTTGCTGTAGAATTCACCTGCCATCCTCTCCTTAGCAAACACTGTTTCAGTTCAGTTTCTCATGCTCTTCAGAGATTCACCACAGATCTCACAGAATGCCCGTTTTCTCCAATTCAGTGAATACAGTGTTGCTGTTGTCTAAAAAGTAGTTACAAGACCAAAGCCTTTTCTTTTTTTTGCGAAAGATGCATGATGTATGCCAGATACCTTGATAGCAATGTTTTTTTTGTTTTGTTTTTTTTCTCAAATTGCATGTTTTTATTTAATCAAATACAGAAGGCTTGTCTGCTCTCATCCTTTGGATGATTGGTTGGTGTTTAAAATGTTTACTGTGAAAGTGACCCCTTAATGGAAATTGATCACATGGTGTGAGAGCAGTAGCTGGAGAGGGTGTGGCCCAAATGAAGTGAATGTGCCTCTTGTGCTGGTCTGGAGACATTACGTCCTCAGTGTGGAAGGCAGCTATTTGCCAGGGCAGGAAACACTCTTCTGAGTCTATGTTTGCCAACATTGGCACGGCCGCCACCTTCTGGCCTTAAAAACGCTTGGGCAGCTTGAGCTTGGATTAGTTTAGTTAATCTAATGTGTGTGCGACACACATCGGATTTCCTTGCTCTTAGCAGCACGTATTTCTTGTGGGTTCAGAATTGTAGACATACAATTGCAAGACCAGACATTTATCATTTAAATCCTTAGTTGAATGTGTGCAAGGGTCATAATAGACCCAAATTCAGAATGAATTCTTGATCTGTGCTGGAAGCAGCTGTGATCCTGAAAAGCAGCGAAGCACTTGTCCATTTGGGATGCCGTAGTTTCTAAGCATATCAAATACAGCCTTTGAGCATTTAATTTATCCTAATGTGCAAGACTATTTTGTTTCCAGCTTCCAGGCTGTTTAAGCAGGGTTTGTGACTAAGACTGCAGTCTGCTCTGGATTGAACATTGGTATGAATGTACAGTGTTATTTAGCTTTATTCTACAAAGGGGCTCAGTTGGGTTCTTTTATGTGAAACCAAATATTGAATATGACATTACATCTTTTGCCAAATGAATATATTATTACTTTTGCATCATTTATTATTGTTATTATTTATATTTTTAGAGCTATGATTTAGAAAAACGAATCATTTTAGCAATCCTGAGAATTTATTTAAAATCACGCGTTTATTTAAATTTCACAAAGAGTGTAGAGGATTTCCCACTCAATGAATTTAGCTTGAACTGAGTACTACTCTTGTTCAGTCACACACTGAACTTGTGTGCATTCCACATTCTGCTTAAAATCTGTTGCTAAAACTAGGCTATGTTCTTTCGCTTTATTATTTTGGTCAATTTACAAACCATGTAGCATTCAGTTTAGCACAATTTAAGACATTTGTAAAGTCATTAGTTTCATTGAGATTAATTGTGCCATTAAGAAACAGCTGCAGAGATGTTGTGCAAACTGAGTGTATGGATATGCAAAGGTACTGGAGCAGTCTTCTGTTTCTCAGTGACCCTTTTGAAAGGGATGAGCCAGATTACCCATGTGGCCTAGCACCATCTAGAGGAAGGAGCTGCACTATTGCCTGTACATGATGAAATGAAATGTTTAGACTATGAAATAAAAAACAACAGCGGTTCTCATATCAAACAAAACAAAATGAAAATATGGGGGTTCTGAACGAGAGAGTAAATCTCTAGTTTGATTCTCCGAGATGCTCCACTGAACTGTGTGATGCACACCTCCATCCACTGTATAGTATGTCATGGAGCAGAGAGCAGCTTCCTAGAAAGAAGGGCACATGATAATCTGGCCTACCCCTCTTTAATTAAGGTCCTTGTGTTTTACGCATCTTAAGGTACAGCTCATCACAGACATTATGCTATACTGTAGGTCAAATGACAAATATTGGTGGACCCTCGGTTACACAGTCCTTCAGTTCCTAGAACTGGTGAATGTTACTGATCTCCAAAATTACTGTACTCTCGCATAGGTCACATTTATATAAGAAGCAATCAACGTACAAATGTACAAAAATTGTAATGTATCCTTTTTTGAAAATGTATGTATGTCTAGACTCACTCCTATGAGTGCAAGTATACATTAAATACATTTTGCATAACTTTAGGAATATTCTACATATCATTGCATTACCACACAGCCAGTGCTACAACTTTTTTCTTTTTTTGGGTGTGTAAATGGTCCAGTTTAGTTCCAGTTTTATTGAATTCGGCAAGAATTCGGAGATACACTTCTTCTCAAAGAAGTGTAACTTAACTGTGAACAGCAAATAACCAGAGATGAAGGACTGTAAACCACCAACTCATATTACATTTTAGAAGGCATTATTTTTCAACAAAAACATGTATGTACAATACAGAAAGCAAATAGATTTCTAAAATATTTAAGTAATGCAGTATTCTTTTTTGCTTTGGAAAATGAATTGTATTTATAAGCATATTTTGTTGAAATTTAAATAAAAATATATTTTATCAATGGTTTAAAAATGAAGAAATGTTGTGTCCAACTTTTTGACCACTTAAATTGCAACTAAAGTATCAGCATTATTCTTTTACTCTGGCTTTAGCAGGTCTTGGGTAGTATAGCTAGTTCATGGCTAGTTACAAGGGTAGGATTTTACACTGCTGTACTGTTACTGTCAGGTAGCAACATTTATCCTAGGTAGCTTCCTACAGTACACTCAGTATAATGACAAACTAGTGTGAAAATGTTGATCCAATTTTCTTCTGCAATTATTATTATTATTATTATTGTAATTATGTAATGTGGGTACGGTATATCCAATTACAAGTCATTTGTGTTATGTATTAATTTTGTTATGATAATGGGTATAATAAAATTAATATGATTTTGCCTTTTTGTACTGCCATTAAATAGTCAGATGGGGGCAGCACAGTGCAAGAGATCCCGGTCATTGTAGTAAAGCTGGTTTAGGTGAATCAGGACGCGTTCCTTACACTATGTCTTTGCTAACAGGGCCTGTAGATGAGCTCAGAAGTTTTCGGGAGTATAAGAGATTGCACTTTTCAACTTTCAACAGCAAAATTTATGCGCAGCATCCAAATTGCATAAAGCATGAAGCTGCATATTTACCATTTTCATTTGTGCATATTTATTTATTCAAACCTAGCTTATTTTACCTAGATTATTACCTTATTTTACACTGAGATTTAAGTGTCCTTTGCATGCAAGACCTTTACTGGGCATTTAAGCTCACTCTGTGCCTGTGCATCGTTTGTGTGCACGTGTGCGTGCGTGCGAGTGCGCGTACGTGTGTGAATGAGAGAGAGTATGAGTGTGCCTGAATGTGTGTATTGGCGGGTGTGCCTGTCTGTGAATGTGTCTGTGTGTATCTGCGGGTGTGCCTGTGTGTGAATGTGTCTGTGTGTATCTGTGGGTGTGCCTGTGTGTGAATGTGTCTGTGTGTGTATCTCCGGGTGTGCCTGTGTCTCCCAGTTAAAGATTCGTGACTCGCTCCTCCTCCATTCCTTCTGCACGGTCTGTATTTTTATCTTTGAATTCATCTCATTATAAACAGCCGTCCTCCAATCTCACTGTGCATGTATTCCTTTCCCGCTGAATGTCCCACACTGCAGACAAAAGGCCACCTGTGCTGTTGCATGGCATCGCAGGGCAAGAGGGATACTACTGTAAAGTATGCCTTCACATGCAGTCATACGACCACACTGGCCCTATATTGTGTATGTAATTGTTTGGGGTAAAAACCCTATCCTCAGTAAACCAATTCCACAAAAGCACTCTGTGCGCAAGAGGTGACAGACATCCCTGGCAGCAGTTGACTGTAAAAGGGATTATGGAAGCCATAGTCGTGTGTGTGTGTGTGTGTGCGTGTGTGTGAGTGTGCGCATGTGTGTGTGCGTGCGCGTGTGAGTGTGTGTGTAATACAGTACTGGTAAGGCACCCGCCCTGCCACAGCTTGGCCGATGCGTGTCAGCTGGCAGTGGGCAGGCCCCCATTCACATTACTGAGAAACACAGGCTCTCGGGATGTATGGGGAGGCACCATATGGCCGGGCGCTGTGTGCCATGTTGGTTATCTGGCACCGCGGTGTGTGAACGGCCAGACGCCAGTCACCCTTCTCCCGGGACCGGCACAGGTTACCATAGAGACAGATGGCAATGGCCCTCCTTGTGGCATGGAGGAGAAAAAGGGAGATCAAGAATCACCATTGTTTGAAAGTGAGAATCGATGCACGATTGTCGGAAAATGAACTTCAATGCACCGAGGCAGCCATGGGACCTGCTGTATGCAGTGGGTGCGATAATTCTTGTTTCAGTGTATGAAACGAGCATCTTCAAGTGTATTCAATATCGTGGCTGAGACAAACAATAAACAAGTTATGTACATTTTACATTTTTGCAATTTAGCGGACTTTTTTCTTCAGAGCAACGTACACAGCTTAAATTCTTGTACATACAATCCATTTGTACAGATGGGTATTTACTGAAGCAATTCACATTGCTCAGGGGAATAATGGCAGTGCCCCACCTGGGAAGGAAACTTGAACCTCGAAGCTATAAGGCAACCTAACATTACTGTATTAGAAATGTGGAAAGCTTGACTGTATGTGTGCAAGTGAGTGATTGTCAGCTGCCATGGCCTGTTGGTTTTGCTGGTGGGTCCTGAGCAGATGGGTTTTCATTATCTTATCACTTACTGTGATGATTGCAGTTTCTCAGGCTTTCCACAGCTCTGCTCCCAAACCTTCAGTTTCATTTGCAATATCAAAATCCCTTCATTCAATCTTTAAAGTGTGTTTTTATTATGTGTGCATTGTAGTAAGCTATTTACCTAAATTGGAAATATTTGTGTGAAATATCCAACAACGTGGGTACCAGTGAGCGTACATTTAGAATAGGTACCATTAATGACAAAAATGCTGTTTATCCCATACCCTGTTCTGTTCATATGCTTATATGCACGTATTCATGCATGAATAATATTCCGTTGGCACTACAATGAGAAAGATTCCACTTTAATCCCTGTTAAAATGGTGGTAAAGGCACTGATGAGGACGGAGATGACTGCCTGTGGGAGGATGTGGCATCCACTGGAGAGGGAGCTGCCATCGGGTCTGCAGCTGTGTGGGGTGCGGGCCCTCGTAGTGCACGATTTACCTCTGCGCCCATTAACAATGGCCACACGTTCAACCACTTTAGGCTAATATCCGTAGCGCAGGCATGACGGGACCCTTGATCTGATCTGAAGGGGGAGGCGGGCCTCACAGCGGGAGTGGTTAACCCTGCAGTCTTCTTGGCACAGTCTCACTGTGGGCTACAGGATCTCATGGGACTTCACCTCCATCTCCTCTGGCACCGATGTGAAGCCCCACCACCCACGAGCGCAACTACAGTACGGGAGAACTCCACCCTTCTCCACCCTCACTGCCGCTGGAGCAGAAGGTATCGGCTGTGAATGGCTTTGTTACGATTCTCCTTTAAATAATGGCCAAAGGAGAGTCGGCTGAAAGAGTCTCAGATTTTTTCTGCCTTCGGTCAGACTCGTCTTTATCGGTGCTCCTGCAGATGTCCATATTTCTGCAGCTCTCAGCTCCGGACATACTATTCCACATCGCAGGGGCCTATGGGCTCAGGCTCTCGATCAACAGCATATTTCAGAGCATGAATTGCCACAGTTAGGCAAAAAGTAATTTAAAAAAAATACCACAATGAGAAAAAGCAAACCTTCTCAGTCCAATTTGGGTGCTTGTATAGATACTTGGAAGGTAATGTAACAGCAATGTAACATTAGCTTCTAAATACACTGAAACACAAGAAGATACAAGAATACAAGAAGATGAAACAGAATTATGGCAGAAAGGGAATTAATGTACGGAACAGCCTGAAGGAAGTACAGCTGATGGAGATACAGCTGGCTGGCTCATTGTGACCTATGTAATGGCCACCACTTTTACCACAGAAGAAGGTAATCTTTTCAGAAATATGCTTCCTTTGTTCTCTGAAATCTACCAAGTCTGATTGCTTTAATGTCCCAGGGATCTGACTGACAGCTGACGACATCCACCTCTCACATGAGGCATGCGTCTCTTCTGGTAGATGGAGCTGGAGTGTGTGCAGTTAAATACTTCACCCTGCAGCATTCTGGGTGCACTGATGTCATTCTCTGAGATGGGCCTATTAAAGTAATTTATGTGCATCTCTAGCCAATCCCAATAAAACCAGTGTTTGTGCAGCACTGGCGTGGCCAAAATTCACAATGGATGCTTACAGAGAAATGAATCTGGTCATATTCATACAGCATAGGTAAATATATTGGGGGGGTGGGGGGGAACCACAAAAACAGCTCAATGTTTAAACATAAATTATTAAAATTTTAAATGTAAACGTCAATGTTTCTGAGACATTCATATTGGGCCACTGCCATTTACTTGAGAAAAGTGCACACTCCGTGTCATATGGCAGTGGAAGGCAGAAGATTGCATGCAGTACATCCACATTCTGAACCTCTAGCTCTCTCTTCCCTCAGGGCCATGCACAAAAAGAGCTTCTGGCCAGTGTTTGGTTAGGCATGCGAATATCAACAGCTATGTGTGGCACAGCATTTGCCAGGGTAGGTTTGTCATGTGTGCAGGCAACTAATCTAATAATCTTGAATGCAGGATTTGAAGAAATAACTAGATCAGTCGTGCCCATTGAAAACATTACATGTGAACCCTGTCGGTACTATAAAATAATGAAATGAGTTTCTACATTTTCATACAAGATGCATATCTAGGGTGAAAGTTGTTCTAAAACATCAGGTTGCCTGTGTGGGTATGTCTAGGAAATGCGTGGCACAGAATTCTAACAAACCCAGCAAAAACATAGAAAACTACTTCAAAATGTTATCGAGGTAATATTATAAAATTGCATTTTGTATGTATGTATTGCTTCACACATTATAATAGCTTCATTTATTGATTGACATTTTATAAATATGTTGTTTGCGTGTGTTGGTCTAACGTCTAATTCTGTACTTGGATCAGAAGTGCTGCAGCTTCGTGCTCCTATTTCCAAACGATTCTTACCCTCTGCCTTGGATTTGGGTCTTCAGTTGCAGGCCGTGATTGACACAGAGACGCCGGGTCCTCTGCGTCCGGCTTTACGGCAGCTTAAGAACACTAAAATGTTTTTTAATGGGTGAGTATTTAATTAGCTCGTGCGGCAAACGAGGGGATCCGCCCCCGCGTTATGAGGTTCAGCGGGGCCGCGCAGCGAGGAGCCCCGTCAGGAAGAGAGAGGGATACATGTAAATGAAATAGCCCCATTAATTAGTAATTAACATCAAGTTAATGACAATGTCACAGTGTCGCCGTCTCGGTGAATGTCCTTTCTCTGTGGAGGGGTGCCTCATCGTCTCTGATCTGAATGTTAATTAGCGCATGCAAGTTACTGCTCTCGCAAAAAAAAAAAAAAATTCTATAGGACAAGCGAAACTGCTGGTGAGGGTCAGATGGTAAAGTGACCTAATCATTTGAGGGGGAATTAAACTGGACAGGCCCTCATTTAAGGGATGCCGCTGGTCTACCATCCACTGTCAGCCTTTGATCTTTTGATTATTATTTAGATACTTGATCCTAATTGTGCTATTTATTCGAGTGAAAGAAATGCACAGAAGGTAATTATTAGTCGTACAATAGCCCTATATTATCATTAGTTCCAGTCCCCTCTGTTTTCAATGGTGTCTGAAACTTAAAAAATTAAGATTCACATATTTATGTCAGTAACCAAAATTGTCTCCAGTATATACAACATTGATACCACACGTGGTCTTGTTTATAGAATATCCATATGTTTTTGTAGTCTTTGCTCATTTAATTGCTTCAGTACACTCCTCCACAGGGACTGTTAACAGTAGTTTTGACGGTCTGGTGATGAGGGACTGAGGACACCACTGAAGGTTCACGTGCAGTGAAATGACTAATGCCGTGACGGAGACATATAAGAAAATAAAATAAAAAGATAGAATATGAAATTTTCTGCATTTCCTTTCAAGCTGAAAAACGACGGGGCACGTGTTGCCCGAGACATTGAAAGTTCCTGGCGTGGCTATCGAGGGTGCGTGCCGTCGTTCCAGTCTCTCCCTCCTGGCCAGTGTGAAACGGCCTCTGCGGGCTATGACCTCCGGCTCCTCTCTGACTTGCATCCTGGTTGCGTTCCCTGGAGTAGGTTGGCTCTGCGGCGGCGCAGCCGATAGCCCCCTGATGTGTTGATTGCTGTCAATTAAACTCGGTCAGCTGTTTGCCTCCTGCTCAGCATATGGCCGGGTGTTTAATATAAAGACCGGTGGCCCAGGCTGCGCGGGGGCACCATTTTAATAGAATCCTCCGGGACCCCGGCCACACCTGCGCATAGAAAACCACACCAATCGTCTGCAATGCAGCCAGATGAGAAAACGCCTTCACAATGGTCCGTCATTAATGCTAATCTTCACCACCGCCAGGCCCTTCCCCTTTCACCACACTTTAACCCTTTCCCTCCCAGGACATGTATTGTCATTAGCGGGGACTGTGTAATAAGCCGTCTTTCACAACGACATTGTTTGGCTGCACGTGCCGAAAAAAATATTCTGTGAAGAAAGTGACTAATCAAAATCAATTGGGCTTGTTCGCATTTATGTGTACACAGGAAGACTGTGGCAGGACACAGGGTGTCTCCTCCAAGCACTACTGCCATTAAAAATCAGCATGGTAACTTGGATTATTTAAAAAAAAATATCAAAGAGAAAAAATGACACATGGATAATCCCACAGCTGGACATAAAATCAAACTGTGTATATCATGCATTTCGTAGGTAATTCCTGCATGTACAGCAATCAAAAGATGAGGACTGTTCATGGTGCTCACGAGAGTAAAAACGGCAATACAGAATGGCCATATTGCTGAAATTCACTTTTGTTCAGTCAAAAAAATAGTCCATAAGTAATTGCTAATCACTTGTCCGTGACATGCGCATCCACCTCTATTCATATACAGTTTATGTATTTTTGTGTCATTTTTAATATCGTGATTAGGTGTTAATCGTGTGTTCACACTCTGTGACCCATTACAATGTTGCCACATGCAAAACAAAAGCACACAAAAATTCAGATTCTTTACACCTAATGATGATTATTTTTTTCATCCGTTCCATTTTTTTTACACAACCGACAGAACAAAGAACATCCATTATGAGCTGTGTTTTCCGTGCCGACAGAGAGCAAAAGCAGCCCTCTCATATCAATAAGCTGCTCTAGTGCCTGAGTCTATGAACCATAATGGTGACAGAGATTAACACATTTAAACAAATGCTAAGGAAATGTAATTTTATAAAACAATATGGTGTGTTCCCCTGTGGCAGGAAGTGGTCATATGCAGACCATTTTTGATCATGACTGAATGTTTCAAAGGATCCCACTTAATAATGCTTTTAAGCAGACAGCAATTAGCTATACAACTCGGCTCTCCCTGTCTACCCATTTTTTAATGATTTGAGCCTTTTTAATTGCATAGTGTGCTTGAATACGTCCCTGAGAACTCAGTAGTGTTTTAGAAATCTGCCTTTCAGTGCTGGAAACAAGGCACATTGTATCACCGATGGTTGATAACTTCTGTACCCTTGCTTTACTTTCCTGTTAATAACTCCCTCCCCCCATTGACCTAAAAAGTTTTCTCCCAAAGTTCATCAAAGAGAGACACAATGAAATTATTTTTTTTCCCGTGGAATACAATTACCCTTCAACTTTGTCGACATAGTTTGTGTCAGTTCACGACACCTATATGTGAATATTAGCAATGTTCATGACTATACATACACAGATGGCATGGTTTAATTAGATAAGCTGATCATTGCCACAATTATGTGTTTCCACATTGTGAAGTGTTTAAGTCTGAGCAGTGTTTCTTTGTACCATACCGTCCTGCATATTTCATAGCGCACGCGTGTATATATTGCAGATACCCGCTCTGCAGACTGTACTCATGTAGAGGTTTTGAAATGCCCTCAGCACTTTTGTGCTTGCGTTTTTTTTTCTTTTTTTACACCGGAGTCCACATCTCCATCACGAGAACCTTCTCCCCTCCTCTTCACAAAAGTTTGGCTGTCAATCAGCGCTAGCCTCGGGCAATATGCGCTGATTAAAAGGCCCCAGAGATAAGGAAATCTAAATTAGATTTCAATAAGTACATTGAATATTCATAACAGGGAACATCTAAAGGTAAATGCTTTTTGATCTGCGCTCACAAACATCACTTGTGTGCAGTCCCAGGTCTTTCGCATGGGCTTCCAAGTGTCGTTTCCAACCAGGTCCGGCCTAGCTCGCGGTCCTTAGGGGGATGCGGTGGAATAATGATGATGGCGCTACAAAAGAATGAGCCGTAATTAATGTTTATACCAAAGGGATTCAATAAAAAGGGCACCCATACTAAACATTCATTAATTAGTATTTAGCTAAAGTTGATCGCAAAACACAGCGGGCATGGCCACTGACGGAGGCGCTTGGTTGGAAGTCATTATCTGACTCAGGCAGGAGATGAACCTTAATCAAAGTAGCAGTCAGTTTTTTCTTGCCCAGACTTTTACTTATTTAATTGATTTCAATTTTTTTTTTTTGTAAAATGTCAACAGAATGCATTATGCATGCTGTCTGTTTGCCCTGATCGCTGTTGCAGTGGAACTTGTGGTAAAAGTAACTGCAAATAATTAAAACTGAAATATGTTGCTATTCTCTTTTCTCTCTGTCACCACAGATATAAACATGTTCCATGTGTGTAGGGGTACATCTATAAACATGAGTAGAGCCAGCATTAGGTCTCCATGTGTATTTGCTCATCTGCATCATTGTGCAAATTATTTTCCCAACAGCTCCATTGAACTCTTAATTCTACTTGCATTCTACTCTTAATTCTAGCTTCTACTCTGACTCTGTGATCCACAGTGAATATATACATTATTTCAGATTGCAAGATATTATTTATAGATATCAATATCAACAGTATCCTATTGTAGCAACACTTCATTCTACACACCATTTAAATGCATACTGATGCAGTAGTATTAAGATACTGTATGTTTGAATAGTAAGCATTTGACTGACTGGCCAGTGTTTCGCATTTGGAGTGTGGATTTGCTCTGCTCCCAGGCTTTGGCCTGAAAATGACAGCAGCACAAAAAAATCACCATATTTCTCTCCCTCTTCCATGCTCACCCGTCCCTGTCTGTCCCCTCCCACCAGATGATGGTCACTCTGGTGCCAGGCAATCTGGTCTGTGGCGCTGAGCGGCGTCACGGCGACCGATCGCAGCCGCGCTTGCGTGCCCCTCGCGCCCGTCTGCCCGCACGCTCGTCTCTCTGTGCGGGGAGGCTGGAGGCGTGGCGCCGCCGCCCCGGGCCCTGCTCTGCCGCGGCGGCGGCGTAGGTGAGTCTCCGTACGGGCCACCGTGCCACCGAGCCCCCGAGCGGCCCGCTGTCCCCCCGCTCACGCCAGACTCGGCTGAGACCGCCATCAGGCTCGGAGCAGTGCGCGGGGTCGCTGAAAGGACGCAGGACCTGAGCCTGTGCATTTGCGTAGCAGTCACAGTGAGGTGTGTGGCTGGAGGAGGAGAGAGGAGAGCCCTGAGTAGAAGGCCCTGCCCTGTAGACGTAGAAGCAGCTGTGTCTGTGACAGGTATGTCTGTCACATGTACCTGCATTGTCAGTCTCTCTCTCTCTCTCTCTCTCTCTCAGTTCACTTCAATTTCAAGGCGCTTTATGGGCATGACATGCACAGTGTTGCCAAAACAAGAGCTACAAAGAACAACAGTAATAACAAAAATAGATTTAAAATAAAATTATTATTATTATTATTATTATTATTAATAATAATAATAATAATAATAATAATAATAATAATAAAATAAAAACCAACTATACAACTTGTAAACAAATATACACACATTATACACACATATGACATGAACAGCAACATTAACATACTGTCATATTTGTGCCATATAATGTACGGTATGTTAAAAAATTGTTGCACTTCTGTATTGATGACAGGTTGTCACATACAGCACAGCTAGTGGGGCTGTGTGTCCTTCATCCTGTAAGATAAGTAATTTTTTTTCATCCGGAAGTATTATTTTAATTTTTTCAAAAAACTCTTTGCAAATTTCAGTATATTTCTTGCAGTGTAGAAGAAAGTGTACTTCTGTCTCAACCTCCTGTCACACAATGATTACATATCCTCTCCTGTTTGGGGTGCCAGGTTGGTTTGTGTTTTCCTGTTTCAATAGGCACTCTGTATTTCTCTCTCACTCACACACAGACATACACATACATGCATATCCACACAAATATACACATACTCATACATGCACATGCACATCATGAACTCAAACAGAAATGTAAGACTTCTGACTGACACAATTGAATGTAGGTAAGATTTAGCTCATCTTATCACACTGTGGATAGAACAAAAAAATGTTATACGTAGCAGCATTGTGACGACTCACAGGCAAACCACAATCAAAGTGAAAAAGCTTTCCAGAATTTTCACCCATCATCACAGGCAAACTACTGAAAAGAAACAGAAATCATTTGTATAATGAAGACACTCATTTCAGATCTTGTGAAAGTAAAATCTTGAATGAGGGAGTCATTGTCTTTAAATGGAATGACAGCAGATCATTAAGAATGAATTCGCTGAGGTGTGCAAGATTCTTCTTCCATCGCCTGTCTGCTGAGATCTATTCAATGAAGGCAGAGGAAAGGATTCAGAGGGATCAGACCTTCTCAAGGCAGCCAAATAAATACGCTGAAAGGAAAGAACAAGATCTCAATGTTTATCATTTAAAGACGGCCATATTAAAGCTCTACCAACTGGGAAATCTTAAAATCAGGAAAGTAGAGAGACATCACACACCCACCTACACACACACACCCGCACACACACACACACACACACACGCACACACACACACACACACACACACAAAGCTGTGCTGATAGACTCCACTAGACACTGTCTGCAGGATTTAGCTGGCAGCAGCCAAAGGCTGTGGTCCAAGTTGAATCCACAGCCTGAGTACCCCAAGAGAGCAAAACAGTGAAAGGAAAAGCAGCCTCTTACACTCAGAAACGCATCGACACAAACCACCCATTCTAATGAATAAATTCATAAATAAACACAAAAATAGCTGACTACAAATTATTATTTTTTTAAACACACACAATTTTCTGCCTTTGAATCCCTGCTGGCGTTTGGCAGCAGAAGAGAGTTGGATCAAAATTAATTTACAATCAGGGGACTGTGTCATGTAGGACTTGGTTGTGCTTCTATTGGACCCAAGGGTACTATATAAGAACTGGACCCAAGGGACTTTTAGCACAACAAGAGTATTTATTTTAAAAAAACAAAAAAAAAAAACTAATTAACAGCCTAAAAAGGTGCTAACTATGAAGATGATGGGAAGAGAATAAAAAGAGCTTTATAACTCGTGCTCATCATAGACTTGATGAAAATAAACTTTTTCTGAATAAATGTTCCAAGATTTTATTTTATTTTATTTATTTATTTATTTTTAGTATAAGAAATGTTTATCAAAATACAGGTTGATTATTCTCTTTCTAAAGGTTTCACCCCCCTTTCCTTTTTGGGCTCATTTTGAATGGACTGCTTTAGATGCTAATTTTGCTGGAGAAATTAGGAAATTAGGGCTCAGATGAATATAATAATCACTATGATGAACTATGTGCACTATGTGCATGGCTGTGTAGGTCATATTAGAAAATTGTGTGTGTATGTGTGCGTGTGCGTGTGCGTGTGTGTGCGTGTTATATTCCATGCTACATATATAGGTCAATGAGAACATTAGGCATAGCCGAGAGCAGTGCTGACACCTTAACTAACACCTATCTCTGCGAAAGAGCCTACAGCTCCTGTTCAGCCACTGACCTGGAGACAGGCCCGCACTGACCAGCGATGAATCGCACCGAGGAGGAGGATGTGCAGTCAACATAATAAGTGTGGACTCCTCCTTGCCCCAAAAATTGCCAAGACACATGCGCGCGCACGCATACACACACACACACACAAACACACACCCACCCGCTACTTCTGTGTCCAGGAGGACCTATGTGACATGGCTTTGAGCTCAAGGCCCTGTTTCGTTGGAGGGGATGGGGGATGGCTGGGTGGCTGGAGGAAGCCGTAATGAGTTGTGCCATGTGTCTCCAGGTGTCTGGCTGCAGTGCTCCTCACATGCCAAAATAGAAATCAATCGCTTAAACAAACAAGGGGAGAAGCCATGCACTGGAGGCGAGGGGAAGAACCTTGAGTAAAACAAAGCGAAAGAGGGATTTATCGGGAGAGATAATGGCTTGTTGCCTCAGTGAACCTGCAAGGTCTTCCTCTGCTGAAAGAAGTGACGAGAAGAAGTCCCCTCTGCCTTGTGCCTGGAACTCGGAATCGCTTGTTTGCATGCACTATTGATGTGCTGGTCCCAGCCCGAGTTTTTGGTTTCATCTCAAAAATATTTCAGCTGAATAGAATTTATTTTTTTTCCACCATGTGGCCAGATGTCCAAGTTGACATTACGCTTAAGGCATTTGACTTGATAAAAAAGCACTGGCTGTGGGTAAAGGGGGATTAAAACAGGGCCTGAGGCGGTCTTGTTATATTGAAAACATCCTCGGCTGCTTTGTATGGAGATTTGCATACATTCAGCCTGCACGGAGCCCAGCCCATCTGTTATAGCGCATTGTCCCCAAACAACAAAGTGTGTTTAAATATTTCACATCTCCATCAATCAGGGCAAAAAAAAAAAAAAACACTAAAAAGAAAGCAGGAGTAAGCTGGCACCGTTTTGAGTCTGAACTGATCCCAAATGCATTTCGGTCCTAGAGTAAACAATCGTTTTGCAGGCTAGGCTTCTGAAACTGGAAAAATCTAAATATTTCATTACAGATCCAACGATGGCATAAATAAATGGTTGAGAGGACAGAGCATCCGCACAGACAAGCACAATCTTTGTTAACAGCTCTGAAACTGGTGTTTCTGTGTTACCTGACATGGTTGCCATTCCAGTTTAGAGTAGGAATTGTGATTGTAAATGCCACTGTGAATGAATTAGATCATTACACAGCCCTTCACCAGACTAGAATTTAAGTCCTCTATTAATTGATAATGAGATAATGGGCATAAACTTTTGTGATGGAGGATCAAAAATAGAAAAATACAGAAATACAGAAAAATACAATTCAGATTTCTTTCCTGTCAGGTAGACATATCATCACTTCAAAAGAGGTCAGGATTAGATCCTATTACTTTTAAAAAATATATATCTTGGCTAATTGTGCACATAATTAGATTTAATTTATATTCTTGCCCCCACTAGTGCTTTATATGCTTGCCTTATTGCATCACAGTGAAATGACACAAAATGACTGACCACATGGTCACTGAACGACTGCTGTGTATCGTGTGGCTCACCCATTCAACTTTTCTGCTTTCCGCTTTCATTCGTGGATATAGTATATAGTAAACCTATGCATTGCACCATGTTTACAGTTTTTTTACATTAAGTTTTTTGTACCAGCAATGCAATGTTTGGACAGCAATGTGCAACTCTCTCCTGCCTGCACAAGCCAAACAGAACAGAAGTTTAGCGGATTGTAAGCTGCAAAAATGTAGTAATCCAAAATCATCCTGCAAGATCCCTGCTTGGATGACACTTCTGATAAAGAAAGATACTAATGGCAAGTCCATCCTATAAAGAAGTTTGGTTTTGTCAGTTTCTCTCACTTTTAATCAGTAGATGGCACTGTATAACATTAAAAAGCTACAATTTCATATAATAATCAAAATAAAAAATAAAAAATCCTTTTGGAATTTTATTATTGAAACATTAATTAAGATGAATGCTTAAGACTCTGCTTTCCTGCCCTCATGTTTTGCATCCCGTATGGTTGTGATGTTGCTCTATATTTCATAATAAAGGACAGTTCCAGATGAGGCAGACATGCACAAAACTGCCAGGCGCTAACAGAAAATGTATTTATACCTCAAATGCACTTTAAATTTGCATCTATGCACCATGAACTAACTGAAGTTCTGTTTCATTGAATAAAGACAGAAAGCATAAAATAGAAAAGCAACTATCCAAATAACCAAACATAATATTACACATATTATATATATAAAAACATATTTTAATATATATATTAAAATGAAGAAAAATATATGATGAAAAAATCAATGTACATCTCCTTTTAGTAGTTTTATTGTTTTTACAATGAAGGGGCTTAAATGTGTGCCTCCATTTTACCTCACCCTCCCAGCACTGACTAATTTTTTTAAAACCAGCAATGCTTAGTGCCCTGTGCATTAACACAGGTGTCACTCCTACGGCTTAAGGCCAGCGAGGAGGAGTGCAGATGGGCCTGGATACAGTGGACTTCAGGGAATAAATGAAGACCGGGACTTTTCCGGAAATCGCGTTTCATTATCTGGGGCTCCAGACATTTCGTTAGCAGCAGAAGTGGGCCGAAGAACAATGAGCGCAAGCTGTCAGCTCGGTCCTGACCTGAATAGATCAGCCAGATCATTTCTCTAATAATACTGGTGCCGCAAAAGAGCCTCGTGTACATGACGGATCCTAACACCCTCCTTTTTTATTTTTTATTTTTACAAAGAAATCATATTGATATTTTACTTTATATTATTTCAACATTTAGATCCATTCAATTAATCTGAAAGCGTACATAAAATATTATATTTACATTTTCATGTCAAGTACACATACTGTACTCAGACACAAAGACATCTTGTACCACTACACCCTCTGAATTTCCATGCAATGCCATTAAGTCGTCCTGTTCGGCCAAACCCTTTTTATAGTATTAGTGCCATAACTCTGGACATTTATGACTTTTAAAGGCACGGTAAAATTAGATAATTACGGTAATATATCTGTGTACTCATCTGTACTACCTTAGTTGAGGACATAAAAATTTACAGTTAGTGGGAGAGGAAGAATAAAACTACGGTGCAGGCTGAAAGAAGTACTTCCAACACCGGCCACATCCAAAGTGACCTTGCGTTCACATCAGTGGCAACACTGGGCCCTCCGCAGAGTTTAAGCAGAATCACTGTATCAGTGCTAATGAGCAGTCATTTTACATTTCCTTTTCCCTGAAAACAATGGGTTGGGTAAATCTTTGTTGGCCGCAAATGAGAATAGAGACAGTGAAACAGAATTCCTCACACCATAATTTTATCGTTCGTAGGATCTTGGTATGCCATGGAAGGGAAGTCCACCCTGGTTAAAATACCCATAAACCAGTTAGCTAGAAGTTAAAAATATGTGTCTGATAGCTTCTAAATCAGGGCTCAGTATTTGAGTCAGTAGAGTATGTGGCCCTGGAGAAAATGGAAGTCCAAACAACACTATCTGATTATCCTATAAGTAAAATATACAGAAAATACAACACACAACATCATCCAGGCACAGTATTGTGATTCACAATAGAGTTTTGATTGGTAGTTGTAATCTCAACAAGACTTCAGCTGTACTGACAAATATAGCAAAAGACTTGTATAGATATGCCCAATACTGTGAGTGTTCCACACAATAATATTAAAGCGTACATAATATGTCATAAACAGTTATGATAACAATTTTGTTACAGTTTTCACGAATTTCCATTATGCATGACATATTGCTGTTATGCATTTTGGGCTCAGTGCTATTTGATCTAACAGGTAATATACTGCAGTGAGTCAATATAAATGCTTGTGAATGAAGATTTAGTTATTTATGAAAATTAATTTATGTAAATTGATATGTGTATAGTCTTAGTAGTTCTTAGGAAGGTGTCACTCATATGTATGCCCTTAAAGTTGTTCTTTATTTCATTTTTTGGTAAGAGTCATAGAGAAAATGTAATAAGGCAGATGTAAACCTACAGTCAGTGTGTTTGATGGATAAAAGGATGTGGCAACTCCTTCAGGGAACAGAGTCAGTGCTTCAGTTGAAGATAGAAGAAGGTCAGGTTATCACTTGAAAGAAATCCATGGACAGCTAAGGAGATCACCTTTATACTATATGTGATGTACACACTTTGAAAAGCAAGAAGCTGCACTTTAGATCATGGTTAGATAAATTACATTTAACATGCCACCGCATTCTAACACAAGCAGCATAAAAGGAAACTAACGGACTACAGACAAATGCATAATTAGCAAAAAATATTTTTCAAGAAACATTAGCTTGAATCCAGACTGTGTACATCACAATATCAGCAAAAAGAAGTTGCTTCCGTGAAAACTGCTGTCCAGATGAAAGAAACACTTTTCTTTCTGAAGTAAACTGCTGCTCAGCATGAAGACTGGCCGGCTTGGCATAGGGTCCGTCCTGTTCTCTCACAAAACACTGTGAAAAACAGCAAAGATGGACGTGACGAAAGTGTTGCCTGCACGGGGGAGGTTTCTGGAACCGAGAGTGCGGTCAATCTGTTAGTTCCTCTCAGACGTCCAAGAAGAGAGTAACATTTTGTCATTTATTTATTTATTTTGAGCTCCTTTTTGCAGTTACATCAAGCCTGAAATCTCTTTAACACAAGTGACAACAGAACTTCTTTGCCACTGACAAGTTTAGAAGTGCATTGTGTGGGACTGGTCAGATAGTTGGATTCTTAATGCAAGACATTTGTACCAATATTCCCAAAGGTTTTAAATACACATACGCACATACTTGCTGGCTATGTGCAATCCACATAAATACGTGGATTTTATCGAATTAAGGCATGGTTAAACAGTTCCATTTGCAACCACATTGTCTAAAAAGGTCTTGTACAGAAATACCTCAGTTGACAGTGCAACTGAAATGCATTAACATCCACTTAAGCTGGATTAGTTTGTAACAATGGACTATTATTTAAAAGGCATTACAATTGTTGACGTGGGTTGGGAGGTGGTTTGCAGATAGGGGGGGTGGTATGGAGTAGGAAGACATATCTGTAGTCCCTATGAAAAAAAACAATCAACCTAATGGCGTGCATTAGTCGAGTGCCAAATGTTCAGCTGATGTGGATCCAAAAAATATGGCGCACAGATCATAGTAATTAAATCAGCACCCTCAAGCCTGAGGAGTGGCCATCCTACTCAAACTTTTGTCTGTCAGGCAGTCAAAGAAATGAACTCATCCTGGTGGAGGGGAAAACTGTGGCCATGGACGTCTTTAAGTTATAATAGGCCACATTACACTGGAAACGCTCACTGAGCGATGCCTCCACACTGACAACGATTCTCCGGCTTGTCTGCATTAAACTCAATGGAAGCCATTTCAGACCGGCGCTGGAGTACATTCCTGTCCAAGCTGAGGGACGCTGATTGCACAACCGAGCGGATCCGCGCCATGGGAGACAGGTGGTGGGCCTCTCTGTGTGTAGGTGTCTGTGTGTGCGTGTGTGTGTGTGTGTGTGTGAGCGCGTGTGCGAGGAGGGAGGTTGACGTGAGAGTTAGAAGAAGAGAGAGAGTGGGTGGAGACCACTGATACTAATCTGGAGTCACACATACTGATCATGGACATATAGGGCTCTATCTTACACCCGGCGCAAAGCGACGCCAAGCGCAACGCAAGTGTCTTTGGGGGCTCTATTTTAACAAATAGAGTGCATTTAGGGTGTGTCCAAATCCACTTTTGCTAGTTTAACGGCGGATAATCTGAGGGCAAAGTAAGGCACATGGTTCAAAGGGGTTGTACTTAGTCTCTTAATTAATTATAGGCGTGTTTTGGGCGTAACATGAAATAAACCAATCAGAGTGTCATCAACCATTCCCTTTAAAAGCCAGGTGCACTTGCACATTGGCGGATTGCTATTATAATGGCGGATTTGCCAAGTAGTAAGAAAGAACGTTTCTCTGCAGAGGAAATGGATTTGCTTGTGAGCGGAAAAGAAAGCGTGTGAGCAGACCATCTATGGCAATAGCAGGATTCCACCAAATATTATATCATGAATATTATGTTAATATACAGTATATAATATAATATTAATATTATATTACCAATATTATAACTAACCATTATGACATGTATTTTAAAAAAATATTAAACTAGCAGAAGTGGATTTGGACACGCCCTAAATGCACTTGCGCCATACGCTTTCAACCGAGTGCTTAAATCGTTAAAATATAGCCCATAGATCTAGGTCTCTAATACAGGTCTCTAATTTCAAGCCTATTAACACACGACAGTGCTGTGATCATACGGAGAGAGGCTGTTGCAGAGTTCACAAATCCCTTTGGCCACACCCAACGACATGCTGTGCATGCATTATGCTGTCCTTGCTGTAGCTGTATGAGAAAATGATAGCAGCCTATGTGTGGTCATTGGAGGATCCAGTGACTGAATTGGTACTGTAACAACAGAGGTTGTGAGATCCAAACTTTCACAGTATCAAAAATGTGCTCACTGCACATCCATCCAGTCATGATAACATCTCTCCTGGGTTCCCCTGGGCTCATCCTTGTCCAGGATCTACCTACTGGAAATGAACAGGAATCGCGTGAGTCAAAGACAAGAACATCACAAGAAGTCAAACCTCCTGACCAGGTTTGAAGTTTATGTACCACCAATGAATATAAGCCCTACTAAATAGGGTTGGAATAGGACAAAAGCCCAAATGCTCCACCTCCCCTGTTCAGTCAAGTCCCATTTAACATGTGTATGTGCAGTTATATTAACAATGTTATTACCAATCGTGCAGTCTTAACACCATGAGTGTCTCCACTGCAGGCAGTGAGATGGATTGTCAGCATGAAACCAAGGAAACCACAAGCTTAACACTAAATGGGTGAATCATACATTTTGCTGGAAGCATCTGTGAATCTCAAAAATCTGTGTTATGGTACAGTATAAGAGTCATAAAGGTAGCACCCAATTCCTTACTGTCACAGTATCACCTTACGGTTGCCTTTTTCTTCATAGTACATTTTAAACCACAATGGGAAATTAATGTTAGGCCTATGTGCAAACTGTTTGCTGTTGTGCAATGCTTACAGACCAAAGTTACTGTAATAAGATTTTGCAGATGGTCTTCAGATAGATTTTGGGATATGATATATTTAATATACTTTCTGGCACAAAATGTTGTGCTAAAATGGATTGTGATCAGAAAAGTATACAAAGAAACATTCACTGTGGAAATGAATAAGTGTGGTGGTGTTTGGAAACACATCCAACATTTTTAGGGGAATATAGAGCAGAACCTCTATTTTTAAACATGTGTTCCATAGCAACATACCGGCGAATTGCATTTGAGGGTACAATGTCACAATGGCCAGGCAGAAAAGAAAGGTATTTCCCAGTAAGCAAAAGCTGGAATCTAGATGTCATGAGTGGTGGAAATCTGGGTTGAAAGATGTTTTGACATAAACAGACTTAGTTAACCCCAATATAGCTCAGGTTTGACCCAGATATAGCCTGGTTACATCCTATTCGGCTACACAGGTGGCATTTCACCATCTCAGTTCCTCAGGTCACTTTAATGACATGCAAATGAACAAGAGGGGCATTCCTCACAAAAATACGGGTAGACGGTGTAATGCTGAAAATATCACAGTAATATTTATTCACCACAGCTCTAACAAAAAAAGTGTCAGCCCCCACCGTAGAACTAACCTACGTCTATTTTCATATTTTCTGCGCGGTCCGGACAGATGCAGCTACCTAGTTTGCTTTGTGTGTGAAATTGTGTGTTGAGTAACTGGATATTAACCATTCCCGGGTCCTCTGAAAGGTAAGATCAAAAGATAGCATGTTAGGCAGTCTCAGATCCCAGATGGCCCGATCGTGAGAGATCTCAAGACGCTGTCCTTCCTGTCTGGTAACAGCTTTTACTGTAGCAGTGAGAAGCACACATGTGCCTGCTTAGACACTGGTCAGAATCTCAGAGGGCTGTTTGGAAAATTGTGTCTTATTTGACGCATGTCTCTCACTATTAAACCTATCCCCTGTGTCTCATACTTTAGGTTTGAATTGTTTGTTTGCTGCACTATCTAAAAATTCTAAAAATTTACACACACAGATATCATATCAGCAACAAGTTAAACACTGGTCATTTTTTACAAAGGCTAATTCCTACCAGAAAGAGAATCATACACCTAACCATCTAGATACATAACCATCCAGACTGAGGTCTAGAGATGTTTTTGAGCGGCAGTAAGAAGGGGCTGGAATTGAGCTAAAGTGCTGTTTTGGGATAAACTTTGCCATGAACTCCATGGGAATGACTATAGAGGTAAGAGAGAAATCCTAGAGACCCTTCAAAGCAAGAAAACAAGACTGTATTAGCAAAGAAGAACATTAATAACAGAGCTTCTGAAACAGAGAGAATAACCCTTTACAAAATAAAGGCTTCAAGATAGGGAAAATTGATATCCAAAAGGCTAGAGAGAGACTATAACTTATAACTTAACTGTAACCATGCATCAAAAACCCTAATTAGTCTAAGTGGTTCAGGGTGAATGAAAAAAAGTTTTGCCATTTTTGCAGCTCTACTCTGGAACACTATTTCAAAATTCAAAACCTAGGTCATAAAAGCAGATTACTGGCTGGTTTCTGATCTTTGTGAAATATTTAATTACTTTTTTAGTAACATGCTCCCCCAATACTTTATTACATATTTAAATTATAGTACTTATGTACAGAACATATGTATGGTGCAAACCCAAACCCTCTGCCCCAGGGCAATGCTATGGTCGATCATGCATCATACCAAGGGGCTCCTGGCCACCCTGAGCACTGACATGGTCAGGATACAGTTCACTAGGGGCAAGTGCTGCCTCACAGATCCCACATATTTATTTTTTATTAGAAACTATTTGCAATTTTTGTTACAATTTTTTAAAACTAATCTTACTATTTAGTAGTTATTATTTTAACTAATCTTAGTTCTGCACAGATAATATTAACAAGAGCTACTAAGGTGGAGAGAAAATTCCTTTCTGATATAAACTCAGGACAATTTATTTAGCGATACTTATTTGCTGATAATATGAAACAGGTAACCTGTTGTTCTTTTCTAGCAGTATTGATTCCATAACCTTTTGGTCAAAAGAATAATACACCAACTGCTACTCAACATTCTGTCCAATCAAGATATAGATTGTATATAAATGTGCCATGTTATGTCTGCTATTCATTTTCAAGCTTGTTTCTAGCATTGTGATAATTGCAATGAGGCAGTGGAGGATGTCACTGTTCTGTAATGCTGCATCACAAGCTGTTGGTCAGGCTTGGAGCCAAACTTCAATGACTTTCCACATATGAGTTGTAAAGTGTTTTGTAAGGTCAAATCAACGAGTCTTGACCCATCCCCCCACCTCCACCCCAAAGTGAGGCCAAGCAGCCTGCACCCTACCCTGGCCACCCAGCAGCCTGCACCCTGCCCTGGACCCCAGCAGCCTGCACCCTGCCCTGGCTGCAGGGATTTAATACGGTGTCTGTGTTGTTCTCTCCAGACAGGCCTGAATGGAGCATGAAATATGAGCGGTAAACATTTGTATGGACAGATGTGGATTAATGTTCATCTTTTCTTTATGCAGGAGATTAAACCTGATTTACTGCCTAACAGGTTTTAGCTTTCTGCAATTTTGATTACATAGAGGGAGCGAGCGAGCCCCCTCCCTTCAAGGAAAAAGGGACCATACGACAGGATCATAATTAAGGAGGGCTCCTGAAACAGGGAGGGAAGTTTAGAAGTGTCTATGAGCTGAAGTAGGGGGTGGGAGGAGGAGTGGGATGGGGGGGGGGGGGGTTGGGAGAAGGGGGGCATCAGTACTTGATAACGAACGATTAATACGAGGAGGAAAAAATGAATACGCTCACCATCTGCTCCATGTTTAGCCATGTTCTGTCCATGTTCCCTCAGCCAACAACGTTCAGAGAGAGAGAGAGAAAGAGAGAGAGAGACAGAGAGAGAGAGGATGAGAAGGATAGTGAGAGAGAGACAGAGAGAGGAGAAGCCAAATTTGAGGTTTGCACTCATGCAACATCCATTTATTCACTGTGAAGAGAAATAAACAAATTAACAGGTAAAGGACATACAGTGTCATATCATGAGTCAAAAACAAGAATATGACACAGTTGCCATATATCATGCACATGCATAAATATACATCTAACATATAATACATAAAATATAGTATGTACATACCATAGTATGATTGTTAACCTGTTTACCAACAGTTCTGTATTGTGCAGCTAGCTTGGCAAATGCATTTAACTGCACAAATCCTTACTTACACTGATATAGATTAAGTAAAGCTGTAGAAGAGCCCACCATAGTTTACACAAGAATACTATTATTACTTTTCTTCCTCTTACTGCATGCAATATATAACCATTGCTGAAAAAAAACTGAACAGTAATTTTGGTTTGAATGAGAATATCTCATTAATAAATACAGCATTATTTATACATTTATAATCCTGCAGTGGTATGGCTTCTGTAACATGGCCTGCCATTCAAACACACACACAAACACACACACACACACGTGCATGCACACACACACACACACACACTCACACACCCATCAAGGTTGTGATTAAATTCAACATCACTCATGATCCTCCCTAAATCTTTGCAATTTTCATTTTACAGAGATTTAATATGGATCATCGTTTGCACTGAGTGCCCTACTGCTTAATCTAAAACAATCTCCCACAATGAATTGGGACCGGCAAACATCTGACGCTTAAGCCACAAGAGATGAGCTATTGCCCTGGCATATTTAGCCCTCTGTACCTCAAGGATGGGAAAACAGCTGTTCCCATTACTGTTATTGGTGTTAATCTATACCCTGACCTGATATTCACAATAATCATACACCCATTAAATATTAAGACATTTTTCTTGGATAGTGATACTGTACTAAATCTGTGTGTGTATACGTGCGTGTGTGTGTATGTGTGTGTGTGCATGAACGTGTGTGTTTGTGTGTGTATGTGTTTGTTTCTTCATTTGTTGGGTGACACTTTGAGGGTGGATGGAGTTGTGGGCAGGGGGAAATGTGCAATGAAGAGGCAGTATTTTACTGACATTTTTCTGACATTGAGACAGTCCATGCCTAAGGCTGGCTTGAGTGGAGGAAAAAAGATCACTGCATCAGTAAGGATGCACAGTAAAGAAAATGTTGAAAAACTGACCAAAATATGGCAACAAGAAATGCTACAATAACCATCACACCATTCAGATGGAATTCTCGATTGCAATCAAAACTAAATTAGACATCTAGCTGTCATTTTCCTTGTTTAATACACATCTTTGATAACCATTGTCCAGCGACTGACTGGGCGTGACACCACCTTTGAATTGGCCTCTCTCTATGATACTCCGGTTTGCACCATGCTGGATTAGGACATTATATTAAACCGCCAGCGTTTTTAGCAGGAGCTCAGAAATCCATCGCAGACTAATGTAAATAATGGTGGAGAGGGGGGGGGGATCTGCAGACGGTGTGGGGCTCAACCGAACCGAGAGAACCCCAATCCTCGGCTTAAGAACACAGAGCGTCGCTTCATCCCTGCAATCCCCTTTACAGATATGTCACCCACCATTCTGCACGACCCCTGACCCTGCACATGTAATGCGTACAAATGCAAGGCAACGTTACATTATGAACTGTCAAAAGGAATATGGGACGGTGCGGTCATCTGCAGCCCAGCGCATCTGTTAGCGTGTGCGTGCGCATGCAGGGAGAACACAGGAAAGCAGAGCCACAGGGAGGACCAATGGCAGCAGAGCAGGCACCATACACACTGTGCAGAGTGCAGGGAGAGGGGAGCAGAGGTGGGGGACTGGGATCCTGCCTATTCAGAGTGTGCCGCATTGGCTGAGCTAGCCACAGTGATGAACTAATAGAGGCTTGGCGGGTGTGGGTGGAGGTGTGGGGTGTGGGCGGCGCGGGGGGGGGGGGGGGGGGGGGGGGGGTCTTTTAAGAAGGAGCACTGTACGGACTGTGTAAAAACAGAGTCCATACAGTAGGTGAAGGAAACAGAGGAACATTGGATGGCTCGGTTTTAGTCAGACATTGCTCTGTCATATTGCAACATGTTACTGAGGTTCTGCGTGACTGCAGGCCATAGGCAGGCAGGGTGACAGGAAACCTGTGACTGCTGAGGAAGACCATAGCTCTATCTGCACTCAAATTATTTACATTTGGCTTAAGGTGAACCCCTTTCAAGAAGAAGGTCTTGTTTACTTGAAATGTGCATTAAAATATTTATTTATTTATTTGTTCAATATTATTATTATTATTATTATTATTAGTAGTAGTAGTAGTAGTAGTATTAGTATTATTAGTATTATTATGCAGAATCTTAACCAGAATGATTTGCAAATGGAAGTACATTTCATCAATAATAAAATACCACAAAAGAAAGATGATTTGCATCGGGTAAGAGTGTAATATTTTAAAGGCTCAACTAGCCTGATAAAAATATTCCAACTATTCCAGATAGTCTGAATATTGAGCACATTCAACAAATTAATTTATTCAACAAGTACAACATATTCAGTAAATTCAAGCATACATTATTATGATTATGATAATGTTTTATTATGCGTAGTGAGGAGTGTTCGGTAGCACTATCTGTCTGAGTGCTGGCCAGAGCGGTTCTGACCTTCTGTCCAAATATTGATGCGGAGGATTCTGATTTACACTGGAGATAATGGCTGGAGATGAGCAGTGCAAAGACCCACAGTCTCACAGCTAAGGCCGATTAACTGCTCCATCTCCCCCCGTAGTCTTCTTATTATCCACTCCCTTCTCATCTTTCTCTCATCCTCTTGCTCACCCTTCTCTCTTTGTCACTCCTGCCTTTCTCCTTTAATTTTAATTTTCCTACTCCTTCCCCCGTTTCTTTTCCTTCCCTGCCCAGGACCGCCTTTTTTTCGGTCACATTGTCCTCCATCAGTTTTGTGTGACTGCTGTGGCCTAATCTTGCTCCACTAACAGTGTCTACCCCCTGTCCATGACCTGTTGTTCCATCTGATACGGGACTACAGACCCCCACCATAGCACGAAGCCTGACCTACAGAAGTTAAACCCATTCTGTGTATAATAGACTGGACTGCCGGTTTACCTCTGCAAACATTATTAAATCACACAATTTTAGTTCCTCAAATCCTCTTACTCAGTCATATTACATATCTACAAAACAAAGGACTCAATCAGGACAATCAACAGGCTTGCTCTGTGGGATTAGGTGATCCCATTGCCATGATTAAAATGAAAACTGAGCTTCAGAATCATAAAAAGCCCATGTTCACAATGCTGTGTGGGCTGGAGTGGGGTTGTGCCATGGCCGAGGAGATAATACAAATGCATTGTATGTAATTCTCTGATAAGGATCATGCATTGTTTTCAATTGTCGAATAATAGAAGGCCGAGCTGATTGGTCCAGCAGGGTTGCACGATAACCAATGAAATCATATGTGTGTTTTTATGAAGTTGCCATATAATCTGCAAAAGACAATATTGTTCATAATCTTTTGTCTGCTTTGTGCACTTTCTGCATTTGTTGAAAACACCAAAACACATTGTGGAAAATAATATTTTTTGGATTAAAATCTTGGGCTGTTCCATGTTGGTTAATACAGAAGTATTAATAAAAAATAATAATAGTAAAGAGTACACTAACAAGAGCAGCAATAGAGGAAAACAACAAGAACAACTACAACAAGAACAACAGTATTTCAACAACTACAGTAACAAAAATATCACAGCAGCAACAAATACAACAATTACCATTAATAAACATGTGGATGGGCAATTCTATTCTTATTTATAATTTTTGGTCTTTGGTCTTCAGTTTGGTCACAGGTAGGTAAATCACTGTGAATTAGGCATTAAGGTGCGATGTTAATGTTATGATGTAAGGGAGAGGTGACTGCAAGGTAACAGAGAGGTGTGCACCGCTCCCCATTACTCACCCGATTTCACCCGAGAGGGGCTCTTCGCATTGTAGTCACTCCACTGCACTTCCTGCCTTAATCCCTCCAGCATTTGTGAAATGGAGGGGGGGGATTGTTGGCTGCCAGACTGAAACTCAGTAGATCCTGATGGTCCCTTTACTTCATTAATATAGAACTTACCAGCCTGATTTCCTGGTTTGCACCTAAAGCCTCTGTCTACTTCCTCAAAATTATTTTTAAGTAACGCTAAGATAGGCACATAACTGGTGTACTCCTTATATCTGCTCTTGCACGCCCAAACAAAGGGCATGAACGATGTTATTAGCAGGAGTGCCCTTTCACTCAACACTGGAGACCAGGCTCAGGCAGAATGGTGCAGACTTGACATTTATCCACTCTCATTCCCAAAGTCATTGCAACCATTATCCAGGCGGCCGTAATTAGGAGTGAAAATGACATGAGACAAACATCGCGGTAATGGGCATCTCTCCCAGGAAGAGTGATGAGGCCTGTCCGCATAGCCTGATCACCTTGAGGCGAGTCGGAGATAAGCGCGGGCTGGGGACATCTGAGTGCCTCCGCTATCACCTGGTACAACCCAAAGAGTGCACCTCCCTTTCACAACCATGGTGCTTCATGCTGGCACGAGAACGCGATAAGATAATGTGGACATACATACATACTACGCGTAAGAAGTTCAACAACTAACCATAACCCTAACTCTAATCCTAACCCGAACAAAGAAAGTTTCATGCACATCAGCTTCATGCAAAGCTCCCTCATGTTTGCATTTATATATGTATAACAAGGTATGCGGCACTCACACAAAATTATGAAAAATCTTAGATGAACTGAACCACATGGATCAGATTACCCAATTCCACCACAGTTAGCTGTAAATCTGGTGGCAAAGATATAGCTTTCATTTCACCTTCAGGAATCTCACACATCCTCCATAGATACTGAAAGCAACAAATATAAAACCTAGACAGCTGGATAAAAGGTGGATAAAAAATTTGTCATGTACCCTGAAAACTTTTTTTTTCTCAAGCTTAAAAAAAAATGAAGAACTACTAAGCCAAAAAACAAAAATGAAGAAACAAACTCCCAACACCCAAACGTCTCATTTGTCCACTTACACAAGATAAGGAAGTGACTTGATCCAAAGCCTTGGCCATTAGCACAAAGTATTAGTACAAGTAGCATTAGCAAAGCCCTCCTTAGCCCCACTTTGCTGATCCCACTTTTTTCTCTGAGGAATTGAAAACAATTGGATAATAACCATGCCATTCTGCATTTGTGTTAGGTCCTCCCTTCAGGAATAATGGGACTCCCCAATCAAAACAAAATATATTTCCCATATGAAGATATTTCCAAAGAATTATCCCATAAAGGATGGATTAAAGCCCTTTATGCCCTCAAATCCTCTGAGCCTATGGGGTTACCTGATACATGCAACAGTTTTAATGGTGTCTACAAGTCATTGGAAATCATGTAAGAGGGTTCCATTGTGATGATTAAAATGATCCCTCTCCAGTGTCTTCACCAGAGGTGCAAGCCATTCTGCATTCTACCACTAAATCTGACATAAGAGATTCTACTTTATGGATTAGGAACCACTTAGTCCCCTTCTTTATGCAAAACCAGGAGTTACAGTAAATGAGAGCTTAATGTAACTTTGAAACATACAAAGAAAAACAATGCAAAAACAGAACCCTATGAGTGGCAAGAGCAGGAAATGCTAACAAATATAAGAGGCTGAAGCAAAATGTTTGTTTGTGACACAAAACAAAAGTTTACAATGATTAATGAGGGTATTTGCTAGGAGGTACAAAGTACAGCATGCTCTGCTGCGCTTGAGGTCATTTCTTAGTTGGCATTCTTTGACTCGGTATCTGTAAGTGGGTTGATATCACAGCAGTGTGCTCGCCATGTGACTGGACCCCCCAACAATCCTAAACTTGCACACGCGTTGTGCCAAGAGAGGTGGAGGTTTGCCAGACATGACAGTGAACACAAGGAGCTCAAGACTGCACTTACAATCCAAATCAAAGAAAATCTAAAAACAAAACCCTGCTAGAGATCTTCATCTGCGGAGCAAGCTCAATCATTAGACAAATTTGCCAGATGACGCAATATTAATAATTAATGTTAAAAAATACACATCTATGAACATTCCACGGCAGGAGGTAATAAGCACATGGGTTAATGAGCGGCTCAATCGTTAAAAAAGCTCATAAAAATGCAGGTCCAACTCTGTAGCCTAGAACTGAAAATGACAGACTACACTTTGTCATTAAGCAGCAATGATTAAGAGTACAAACTGGTGGGACAGGACTAAATTTGTTCTACTTTTACTTGTTATGCATTTAGCAGACACTTCTGCCAACTTCAACATATGTAGGATGAGATTCCTTTGGGTTACTGCTGTATCTATATAGCTACTTGCCAGGTACCTGCTGTTTACCAGAGGTTGCCTCTTCCCCAAGCATCACCACATACCCTATGAATTCTTTGTATGAAAAAAATCACTTGCTTGTGAGCAGTAGTATTGGGCAAGTGCACACAGTAAAATGTTGAGTGTTAATTGAACTAAAACAGAGTACACATGGTCCTATTCTGGACCAGAGCAGAACCATATGTACTCTGTAGGAGTTAAATTAACACTGGACATTTTACTGAACAGGCTTCACAAAGTGTGGAAGACCCAATGGTGACACAAGAGCCAAATTTAATTGGTCATTCTATACCCTCATGACTATACATCCAATTTCCATGAGGATACACAGACATAACAGTTTAGAAAAGGTATAAACATCTCAGTTATTGGATGTAGAAACTGCTGTAGAATTAGCTGTATAATGTCAGTATCCTGATTGACGGTGACTCCTTGGTATGTAGGACTTCTTGTTATGGCACAGGACACTTTGGTATGAATAGATGAGGACAAACTTCAGTCCTGTAGGATGCTTGTAGTTTCTTCATTGGATGGAAAATACATACTACTATTCTGGTCATTTCAGAAGCCCTCCTCCAACATTATGAACATTATGCACAAACCTTTTTCACCCAGGATCTATATGATCTTTATATTCATGCTCATCTCTTTGCTATCAATCATGTGCTGCTTTGCTCTGCTGAGGCTTCCAAAATTGAGACACCATATTGAAGCTGAGAGCGGACATGATGTAACATTGTTAGTGTACGTGTGTGGATGAATAGTCGAGGAGAGAGGTAACAGCAAGGACAGCCAGTTGGAGATTTACAATGTGTGATTGCAGCATTTGTACTTCTCTGTCCTGTGCTTTGGTTTGAGAACCTCCATATGTAGATGAAATATCAGGCCAGCTTTAAAAAAATAAAAAATAAAAAACCTTTCGCAAAAACTGCATTTAAAAAATCCTTCACTATATGCACGGTTTTGAAAAGCTTGATTTGATAAAATTTGATAAAAAAGAAGGAAAAAACCCCATGACTTTCAAAATGGGGACCAGCTCTCTAAATACTAAATCACTCTACAGTACCACTGGCACAGTAAGAGTGTGTATACACTGAATCTGCATATTTCCCTGTTACAGCCACAAATGTGTTCTCTGGACTAGATAAAGGAGTTTATTTTATGTTATTTTGTTTCATTTTTCTTTTTATGTGCACTGAATGTGGAATGCTGCATTGTGTAAAGTGATACATTTTTGTTTGTGATAAGTTGCTGTTTCTAACTTCACAACATTTTTGGAGAATTTTTTTAATCTCAATTTTAAAATGCTGTGATTTATCATAAAGTACAATTCATCCCCTCTTATGTCTTGCCCTGTAATTATTTGCACTTTAACGATGGCTTAAATGGCGGTCTATCTACAGGAAGAGATGATTAGTCCAAACTAACCTACATCACAAAAAGAATGTCTACTTTTAAACCTAACCTTGGCTCTACTACAAGCATTACACTAGCTGATCATTTGTTCACTGTTCCTCTCAGTGTAAGAGGTCATATTAAAAAACAAAGGGAAAAAAAGAAAATCTCTTGGATTGACAGTCTGGACTAAACCTCTAGAAATCAACCACTTTCCGCTGATACAGATATTGAACGTTGAAGCAGTGCCGTAAGCTGATTACAACAATGGGATAAAGAAGCTTTGTGAGTCTTTAGCAATCCACAGTAGAGGGCTACACGGCGTTTCAGAGTGTAAGTCCAGGCTTATCAGACCCCTCCCAAGCATGCACTCAGCCCTCCCAATGCAGGGGTTCAGGTGAAAAACATAGAGATAAAAATATATATTTCACACCTCAGTGGCAGGAATAATAATAACAACAACAACAACAACAACAATAATAATAATAATAAGAACAATAATAATAAAAATAATAATAATAATACAAAAATACAAGAATGTAATATAGGCAAATTATTACAAAATACATATCACAATATGCATGCATATAATCATATCATATCATATAATATAATTGAATACTTAAATCAAAAGCTAGTTAATTTTTACTTTTCTCTGTCTTCTATATTTGAGCATAATTTTCTTCAGTATCTCACATACACCAATACTGCCAGTGTAACTGCCATGGTTATTGTGTAAAATCTCTTTCAGAACCAGGATATCAAGAAAAATATTTCTTTATTATGCATTAAGAATATTATATTAAAAAATGTTATGATTTACTAAATAAATGATTGCAGTATGCAACATTTGTGTGACTAGTATACGATTATAATAGTAAATGCTTTGTTAACCAGGAAAAATGTTATATCTTTTTAATTATACTTTGAGGACATTATTGCTGCATGTAAATTAAAAATGACCAAATACAGCTGTAATAGTCTACTGACAGTAATAATTGCAGTAATACCATCTCCACCAGACAAGATACACCTCCCATCCCCAACAGTAAAATAGCATTAATAGATGCAATATTAAGTATTGTCATCGGGGAACACAATTTGAATTTCAAGCAGAATCCAATAATCAAACAAAGCTGTATATCAGACAACAGTGAAGGGCCATGCGTTACCACGGCAATGAGTGGATTTTCATTGTAAACTGCCGAGCATTTTATTAAGACCGGTAGAACTTCATGATCAGTTCTTACACAAAATATTTCTGCCATTTACTGCATGGTAGTGCTGCTGTGGTAATATAATAACAAATGATATGAAGGAGTCTCAGACTTTAAAATGACACCGTTTAGACACTTATTTAGATTGTAATGAAGCTGCTTAATGAAATCAGTGTCCTTGAAAGTTCTTCATCAATTTCTCCCCCTCTCTCCCTTCCAGTCTGTCAGCTAATCCACGTGCCAGTGCTATATTAATTAAACACAACGTTTCCTGAAGTACTTAAGTGAAGCACTATTATTGATAATGAGCAGGTTTAAAAGAGTCACATCCCTCCAAAATTACTTTTTAAACCAGCCTTATTAAGCAGAAAATTAGACCCAAATCAGCCTACAAGGTCCTCATTAAAAGCCACTGATCCTTGGCCGCATGCATGTTCTAACAATTTTAATTAGGAAAGCGCGAGTCTATCTGCTGTGATAAATGCTATTAATCTTCCCTTTCATTCGCTGCCGAGCTCCGTCTCAGACCCTGACTCACATGGGCTGAGAAGCCCGCTTCCTGTCTCTCCGTCCTCTCCCTCGCCAAAAAAAACATTCTTACAGCTTTAAAAAAGAAAGGCTGTTATCTGTGTGAATAACAGCCCCAACAGCTCTTAGCCAAAATAACACAAATTTCCAGTTTCAGAATGGATAAACATTTAAAATGGTGACTGCTGAGGGAACTTGTAATTTCTCAATGGCACAAGAATGCCCTTAGGTGTGCCCCTGCTTCCAGATATCTCTCCCACGATAGATGTTCTGACCATGCTAAATGAAATGATCCCTTAAATTATTGCTGGCCAGACAGAAGGAGCCTGCTGGACTTTGGACAGTACACTGTCAGTCTGTGATTCTCTTCTCTGAGATAGGGAGAGAAAGCAGGAAGGCACATCTGCCAATGGATAGCATAATGAGAGGGGAACAGGCTTGGAAAAAAAACTGAACAGAGTGAACGAAAAAATTCGACTCATCTTTGCTTGGCATTTGCTTATGAATCTATCAATATGAATCTATTACTGTGCCATTTGGTTCTGTAGGATTCCAGTATCTCTGGCTGGTCTACACACCACAAGCTAATCTATGCATTTGCAACTTAACATGAAGAAATACTGTGTAGAGTCAGTGTAAAATTAAATGTGTGCCTTCTGGTCTCTTAGATTCTATTGAAATAGATTCTATTGTCCATCTTATTTATTTGGACAAAGTCCACCTCATGGCATAAGGTGTGACTGTGTGCATGTGTGTTTATGTGTGTGCGGCAGGATGAGGGGTGTTTTTGGTGTGTTTCTGTATGTGGGGATGAGGTGGTGGGGGGTGGGGTATTATTTTTTTAATATCAAATGCCCTGTGTACTGAATATACCCCAAGTGAGTCCATCTGGGTGAGGTTGTCTGCCAAGCAAATGGACAAAAATGGATTTAATGAAACTCAACCCAACCACTCACCAAGAAGGATAAAGTCAACACAGACAGTAGATCAGGACTACTTTTAAAGCTTCCAATGGCACTGTCATTTTTCAGCAAGTAGCCCAAAATTTTGATTTAAACCCAACAATAGATGTATGCTCTCTATTCTGAAAAATATTTCTTGATCTTCCCTTCCACCCACTCAGTGAATTTTTTTGCAAGCTCTGGGGCTGATGTTCACAAGGATTTTAGTCACTTCTTACAGGTCCTCATTGTGGGTTCACTAACAGGTTTATAATTATTTTAAATCAGATTTTTTATGCAGTATCTCTGACAGATGGTTGATAGTTCTGTGGAAACCTGTGACCGCCTCGATAAAGCTGTGACTTATACAGCATGTAGTGGGTCTCCTTTTGTTTATACAGCAGGCCAGAATGGAGTGCGGGATGACTATGAGCAGTGCTGGGTACCAGTATGACTTATTCTGAAGACATGCTGATGGATAGGACAAACTAAACTCTAGGTACATTGTGCTTAAATGATGAAAAGTAATGGATATTTGCTCTTTCAAAATTTTTTGTCAAAGTGACATCCTGCCAAGCCAAAACGTTAAATGAGTGTGGAACTGTGGAAGCGTGTGAGCTACACTGGACCATACTTTGTTGGCTGCGGTGTGGATGATTGTTTATAGATTGAAACGCAATGAGTAAAACAGAGATAAACACTGCAGGATGTGAATACATCTTCATCTACTCCCATGTGTTTATCAGACACAGTCAGGATTCACCCCACCTCCCTGTCACCAGCGTCTCTGCATGGCGGATTATTGATGGTTAATTACATCGCTTTTGTCATTTATTAATGAACGACTCCTCTGATCCACAAAGGATGGGTCTCCCATCAGCTGCGGAAGGGGGGGAGGGGGGAGGGGGGAGGGGGGAGGAGGCAGACGGGTGTACGGTTTCTTCCCCCCCCCCCCCCCATATCGCCGTGCTTCGAAAAAGTTCCCCACCAGTTTGTGGCTAAGGGACCATTACAGAAATTAGGGTCTATCGGGGTAATGGGTGCCCTGTTTGTCATCTCTGTCAAGCTAAATGGCTGAGATGAGGGGAGATGCTGCCGTGTTCCATGCTCGTATATGCCCATCTGACCTTTTTTTCTCTTCCCAGTCAAACCTTTGCAGCCACCGTCTTAACAGTATTTTTTCTTCAGGGCCTTATTATTATTTTATTTATTTTTTATTTGCTGCTGTAATCGAATTAGCCTCTGCCATATCAGCTAAAATCATAACACAATGTTGATAGATTAAGAAACTATACTGATGCATTTTTAAATACCCCCCACCCCCCACCCCCACCCCCCTCGCCTGATTGAAGAAACAAATGGAGGTCCTGGTCCATCTCACACTCACTTGCAGCAACATTACAGTGAATCACATGGCCCTTTGGAACCAACTGACCACCCACTGCATTGCTTTCTACAAAATGATGCTGGAAGGAAAGAAGGGACATGATGTTATAGAAAACTACTGGAGGTGATGGGGAAGCGAGTGGGGACCTTGGTACTGTAGCAGAAATAACATAGCGATCTCAGCATTTCCCTCCACCACCCATTACATTCTCCAGAGCAAAAGCATTCACAAACTCTATTGTCTGGTCACACTGTTAAACCAATACGACTACCTGATATCAGCAGACTTTGCATTGTCAAGCACATTCGCAGCAAATGTGGGTGGCGGCTTTTGCACATTTGTATTTTGAAAAATCCCCTCCTCCTGGCATGTCTGAATTTTGCATTCCACATTGGGCTCTAGTATGTATATATGTGTGAGAAAATTCTGTTCCGTGAAAGGTGCCAGAATGAATCTTGGAGACATTTCTTTTCTAAGCACTTAATTAATTCAAGCAGCACTGTCATAATCTTTTTGAAGAGTTAGGTACATACAGTGTATATATATATATATATATATATATATATATATATATATGCTTTTTGTTCTGTACCAGTGGACTGTAGAAAATGACAAAACACACTAATCTTCACGAAAAGCCTCTTCCTAAAAAATTCTTCTAAAGTTTAAGGACAATAAATGCTTCTTTTTATGAAGCATAAGCCGAATTGACATTTCTTGTGAGGAAATTGCAGGAAATTGCTTTTGTGTGTGTGTGCACGTGTGTTTTTAAGAGGGCGAGAGTGAGAGTGAGAGAGAGAGAAAGAGAGAGTGAGAGACTGAGTGAGAGGGCAAGAGAGAGTGAGAGAGCGAGTGAGAGAGAAAAAGAGAAAGAGCAAGAGAGAGAGAAAGACAGAGTGAGAGAGCGAATGAGATAGAGAGAGTGTCTTTTCCCACGGTGCCGTGTAAATGGACTGCATTTATATAGCGCTTTTATCCAAAGCGCTTTACAATTGATGCCTCTCATTCGCCAGAGCAGTTAGGGGTTAGGGGTTAGGTGTCTTGCTCAAGGACACTTCGACATGCCCAGGGCGGGGTTTGAACCGGCAACCCTCCGACTGCCAGACAATCGGTCTTACCTCCTGAGCTATGTTGCCCCTGATCGTGTACTGCAGGTATTGCTATAATGGTAGCATCTTAATAGCTCATACAATGATGCCCTGGAAGTCTGATAAATTGAGGTTTTGCTGTGTTGCACTGAAACTATCTATAGGAGCAGACGCCTTCGCAGTGCAGGCTAACCTATTCAACTAAACAGTGTACTAAGAAGGTGTTCATTCAATCTCACATTATACATATTGTGCACCTCATCCAAATAGCTGCCATTTAAAAACCTATTTCGAAAGGTTTGTATAAGATCTGTTTAACTGTGTGTTGTGAAAAACTGTAAAAAAAATAAAGTGATTGTTCTTTACTTTTGCTATATGACCCATGCTAAAAAATGATTATACGTAAAATCAAAAATAATATAAAGGCCTATATATTATTTTTGATATATATATATATATATATATATATATATATATATATATAATTATTATTATTATTTTAATACGCAGCCTACATACACATTAGTCTACTTTCTTTGGTTGTCAACAGTACAGACAGTGTCACAATTTATCCTGTGATTTCATTTGCCACCAGCTCAACGCAGGCAGAGAAAGGCAAATAAAATAGCATCGGAGTTTGTCAGAATGATTTCTTAACTGCCGCGTGAGCGTGCCAGCGTGTCATATGTCAGTTAGCGCCAATCCGAGATGCCATATAGATGGCTTGCTGTCATGACATCTCCCTAAATTGTGTGATAGTGGTGGGACTGCAACCGTTTGTGACGGATGAATCAGTCAGGCCGATGCAGTGAAAAATATGACTCAATATATTTAGGTCCTATATTACCTCTGTGCTAGCATGTACCGAACAATCTCGATCTATGTCAGAGACGTGGTTAAACATCACCAAGTTCCAGTTTGTGGGCGTACTGAAAGTTGAATGAGAACATAGCACACTACTTACAAGTTAAATGAAAGAAAATGTAGTAGTAGTAGTAGTAGTAGTAGTAGAAGTAATAATAATAATAATAATAATAATAATAATAATATCAATATTATTGTTATTATTCATATTAGAAGAATAAGAAGTTGTATGTATTACGTGCATGGGTGACTGCATGATGTAGATACGATTACAGTGTTTTCAGTTTTCATGTTCCAGAATGTGGTTTAACAAGCTAGTAGTAGTAGTTGTTGTTGCAGTGGCAGTAGTAGTAGTAGTAGTAGTAGTAATAATAATAATAATAATAATCGTCATTCTTCTTCTTCTAACATTTATAATAATAATAATAATAATAATAATAATAATAATAATAATAATAATAATTGTTGACGCTTATTATTATTATTATTGTTGTTGTTGTGGTAGTATTAGTAGTAGTAGCTACTACTACTACAACTACCACTACTACTTCGACTAGCGTGTTGAACCACATTATGGAAATTAAACATGAAAACTGAAAACACTGTAATCGTATCTACACCATGAAATCACCCATGCACGTAATACATAAAACTTCTACGTAAAACCTGTTGAAATAAAAAAAAAGTTACCTTTCATCTGGCAAGGTAGGCCTATTGAAATATGATGTATTGCAGTGTCACGTTTGCTCCTTGCTGAATGTCTAAAAACTTAGCTAAGACACCGCTTCGAATTGAATAAGGTCTATCAATCAAACTGTTGGATTGGATAAACCTTGAATGCTTATGTTGTACGTCATGTGCGAAGAACAGTGTTTGTCTTACTATTAACATACAGTTGTTTATTATTCTATATTCAAATTCCTTTCTTTAATTTGTGGATAGGCCTACAACCCAAAACGCTTTTGTTGAGTTTCCTCATAGTAGTTCTTTCCCCAGCTGAACATTTTTACGCAGTCTTAAACCTCTGGCAATAGTGCTTTAAATAATTGTTGTACTAAATGGTGTCATTTTCGATGCGAACAAATCCAAACGTATTCAGTAAAACATTTGGCCTCTTCAAATGTTTTCGTACTTCAGCCTATCATAGCTATTAATTTCGGATTCAGTGGTTCAGCTCTGATTCAACAAATCAAAACTATTTCACAAACCGCCACGTTAATTGATTGTCGATTGTGGGGACAGAGGATGAAATTGGATTAATAACGTGGGTATATAGGCAACACCGAAGCTTTACAATCACACAAATACACGGAGACAGGTCCCACGCGCCCTAGGGCTGCTCCTTCACCCTTTCGCGTAGCAACATCAGCCCGACAGAAAGCCAATGGGGCGCAACATTGCGGCCGGTCCATTGTGCGCGACTATGGTTTGTCTGTCCATGAGAACATAAATTAAGATGCTCCAAAAGTTTTGAGGAACTAAATTACGATTTAGCAAACAGGCTATAGAAAATTCAAAGTCCGAAAATGTCGACTACTAGTTGCTTTTGCTACTTTCTTGCTGATTTCATGTATGGAAATAGAGCTCTATGTCAAAATTCGCTCAATTTCATGAATATTGTCGTGGGTGAAATGACTATTGGCTCTTCCCCTCAATCAGTTGTCGTTGACTTATCTATTATTTTCCGTTACTCTGCATTTAGCTTCTGTTTAATTTAACCAAATTAAAGTAGCCCACACAGCAAAATGTCCAGCATTAATTCAACTCTAAGAGAGTAAATACGAGTCCAGTAGGGACCGCATATACTCTGTAAGAGTTGATGTAACACTGAAACTGTTTCTGTGTATAGTCATAAATGTTCATAAATGTAAAGTGAAATGTTTTAAAATGTCCACATCACCTCAAAAGAATTCTTAACTTATGTAATCCCTCGATACTGACAAATCATTAGGCTATGTGAATCTTAATGAGAAGTACGAACTTATATTTCGAAATAATTACTCCATTGCAATTTAAAAAGTTAGGAACAGCGTGTGATACGTGTTATTTTTATCTGTATATGTTATAATAATAATTATTATTATTATTATTAGTATTATCATCATCGTTGTTGTTCCTGTTATTGTTGATGCTATATATTTTTTCGTCATACATATTTCACTCCGCTTGCATGATGCTATAAAAACCCCTTTTCGGAGTAAAAGGTAATATGGACTGGTCAGGAGACTGGCACAATTAATCAAATTTAGCTTGAACTAGTAGTTTATAAAAAAAAAGGGAAATAAGCTTTTTTTTAAAGAAATATGAACAAGCCAGCTATCAAGCATATATATGTTTTAATTATAAAGACATATAAACAATATATGAAATTCAATGTCTCACCACAACCACATGTTTGTTTCAGTATTTTTTTTGTAACCGGTACCTTGATATCCATTCTTTTATCAAGTAGTTTTCCACAGTACAATACAATCAAGTGAATTGTGCAATAACAAAGTCAACATCCTCAATACATCTTTTCAAAAAATATATATTACACTATATAGAGATTTTTCCACGTAGGTTGAACCTTGGTCAAGAGAGTCGTCATTCAGAATCAGAAATACCGACGGACACACCTCTAGCAGTGGCACAGTAGCAGGATATAAGTGACAGTAATGTATTCCTCGTACAGTAAACTCTTTTCTGTATCTGCTCAGAATGTTGCATAGTTCACATATTGTTTACTAAATGAAAACCACTGGAACTTATTTTTTCGGCATCTAATACATACATAAAAGGCGCTGACATATCTTTTGAGCTGGACAGCTGAGCATGACCCATCGAAGGCTATCACAACAGTAATGCCTTCTACACGTTTGGAAGCAAATTATTCAAAAGAGAGAAAGACAGATAAAAAAGGAGCACAACTTTAAGGTTAACAGCGATTTGAATGCTCATTCCCAAACCTATATTCAATCATTTAATAAGAAAGGTCATCTTTTGATAAATCTGGATGAAACATTGTAGCAGTGATTTTAAACACATAGTTTAGGATTACGTATTCGACTAAAATTTTCCAACAGAATAATTTCAATAAGCAGAGAGACCATCATGTGGATGTTGCGAGCAAAGGCGAGGGAGGAGGCCGAGTCAAGGCTTGTCATTGCAGTGTTTGAAGAGACTTGAAGGTGTCCCGGAGTAAGAAGTGCATTTATCGGCGCAAGTGGCTAGAGCAGTACCCGTGAATGGATACACAGCTGCTTGTCCAAAGGGAGCCAGTGCCGTCGGAATGGGCGACGTAATGGTTTGTCCCTGGTTCAAATAAGCCACCAGCCTTCTCATTTCCTCCAGAGCTTGCGCCTGCATTAAGATGTAGTTCTTCGCCAGCAACAAAGTCGCTATTTTGGATAGTTTTCTCACGGATGGACTGTGAGCGTAAGGGATCACAGACCTCAGGCCGTCTAATGCGTCATTGAGGTCATGCATTCTTCTACGCTCCCGTGCATTGATGCTTAAGCGCAGCGACCTCTGCTCTTTAGGCTTCTTGGCCAGTGAGCCCGAATGTTTGTCGTCGTCGAAACCCGAACTTCTCTTCCTGGGATCTAGAGGGTCGAAAGCGTCGTCGTCGTCGCTGGTCTGTTCCCCGCCGCTCTCGGTGGATTTCGCTGTCTGACCGGAGAGGAAATCAGCAGCCGGTGTAAGAGGATAGCGCCCGGGACTTCCAGCACCATGGCCAGCACCAAAGCCGAAAGCTGACTGCCCGTAGCGCTGAGTCAGATCCAGCAAAGTATCATTGCTGATCGATTTCAACAGATTCTCTTCCCCAACGTTCATTGTTTTTTTGTTTTTTTTTAAAAGTAATTCGAGTCGATTGAAACGTATCCTCAGTCTTCTCCAACGCGTATTATGTCTAATCGAAGTCTTCTGTTGCTGTCTAACAGGCTATCAAAAATAGTTGCAGCCTGTGAATAAAACCTTTCCTAGTTATTTATTTTCTTGCATAAACAAATGTTCATACAATGTTTTACTAATCTCAAGGTGTATTTGACTATGTTATGTACAATACGTTTGTACCGAAGACAATTCGTTGAAAGTTAACGAATGTATTCTTGACGGTTCCTCGCAGTGCGTCTTGCCCTCGCCCTGGGCAGATTGTGACTCGTTCTCCGTCCCACTTGCGCGTTAGTAGGAAAGTGTAGCCCACTGGGATTAACTATCCGTCCAATCAGGGAGGCGTTTTAATTAATAGGATTAAAAGCCAGTATGGTACTAATTTCAACAAATATCATTATTATTGCTACAGAAAGCAACCGAAATGGTATCATTATACCATAGTATTACTTGTAATTATTTTTATTTGATCAATAAGCAGTTTTCCCGTTACTTTTGTTCCCCCCCCTCATTATTTCGACGTTTGAAAATGTAGCTGCCCGCCTCGAATGGTATTTACAACAGAAAGATAGTTCTGCTGAAAGGATGAAGTTACAAAAGAAACACTAGGATTTTGTATACCGTTCAATGCAACTGGTTTATCAAGGGATTACTTCTCCGAAGTTCACTGCCAATTTTGAGAAAGAACTACGTAACTGTTCACAGTCACAGTTTGTCTTTAGAACTTTTGCCATGTATTATTTTGTACATTCCAGAAGTGTTGTGTTGAATGACACTTTCCCCTATATAATTAAATTTGAAATGAAAGAAAAAGTAGCCTTCGCGTGCGTACACACACATTCTGTCGCAAAACGGAAACAAACGAATAACCACCAGCCTATGAAAATACCCAATCTAATCTGGAAATTAATACAGAGAGCATTTACAATAAGGATGATCTAAAAAAGAATGAAATAAACATTTTTTATATGGCTCGTAAATCCGTATAAAATTAAAATACAGTTAAAAAAAAAAAAAAATTAAAAAAAGACCATCATAGTTCTGCTGTTAGGCCACCCATTGTCTAAAAATGGAACAATAGTTAAATATAGTGCATGTTTAAAGTGGTTTTATAATTTCAAATATAATGCACATGGTTTAATCAACAGGAAAGATATCTTTATCATTACAGGTGATAGATCACCTATAGAGTTCATTAAAGCTACAATTTGGAGTTATATTTACACTGGAAACACATTCTAGTGGGCGACACACTTTACACCACAGTACACTACATTGATGAATTTTTCAAGAGAAGAAAGGCGTCTTTGAGAGAACAGAGCCATGAAGTAGACGTGCTGTGGGGAGTTAATCACATTACCTGGATACGCACCAGAAAGAGGGCTTAGTGCTGGAAAGCCCAAGGCATGGTTTGCCACATTAGCAGCATTAACACAAGTGCTCAGCAATTGCTGCTCTGCCTTAGCCAATAATTAAGGATCACAAGGAATAAATCCATAGTAGAGAATAATATTGGTACTGCAATATTAACAGTGTTAAATCATTCATGGGCCTAGTTTATCAGTATATTAATGTGTGTGTGTGTGTGTGTGCGTGTGTGTGTGTGCATGTATGTGTTCTTTATTCTACTGTCAATAAAACCAAACAGGGAAAATATGAGTTTACATGTCTTTCTTCTATAAAGTGTTAACTTAAGACAATTGACTCAAGTAACTATTGTTTCTCTCTGCTTTGTAATTACACTACTCATGAATGGGAAAAATAAAATGGAACATTTGTGAAAGATAAATAAATAAAACTAGAATTATTTGGCATATGATCAACAAATGTGTTCATGGTCAACCACCATCTTGAAGATTGAAATAATCTCTAGCATATATAAAGTTGTTTATACTTTGATATATTTAATTTCTTAAAAGCACCGACATTGCAGTCAGCAAAATCAAAGATAATGAAACAAACAGAAAGAAAACTGAAAGCACAGACGCAACGGTGACAGAGAGACAGAGCCATAGATGTTGAATTACATGAACTAATTCATGTACAGTTGCGTCAGTGATTCAGCAGTGTCATCACTGACACCTCGTGGTAATTTTGAACATTGCATTGTATTATTCTTCCCAGCTTTTTTTAAATTAAAGTTTACAATAAATGGGTACTGTGCCATGTGATAGATTCGCGACCTGTCCATGGTGTTCCTGCTTCTTGCCCAATAGCATTAGCCTATTTAATATTTTTTGTATTGTACCGACTTTTTTGAAGAATCAACAATCACTTAAAGACCAAAAGCAGCATGGATCATTCCAGAATCACTTTTTGGGGGAAATATCTTGAGTGAACATGAACATGCATTGATATTTCAAATACTATTTTTTTTTCTTTGGAAAAACATAAAACCTTTATGCACTAGCGAATTTCCTGGAGATTACAGACCAATATTTTCACCAATATTCAGGAAAATTTTTAAATTGTATTTGAATGAACAGTATGTTTTGGTTAGTGACATGTTTTTAAGGGATCTCAAAGATAGTTTTCACATTTTACCAACACACACACACACACACACATACATCCATAAATATGTACATACAAATATACATACAGACATAGCATCCTTTAATTCTAAACACTACTGTAAGTAGAATTAAGTAAAGTAAATTAACGTTGTAAGTTGGTACTTGTATGTGTAGCCTCACTATAAAATATCCAAGTAACATGGTAAAAGAAAAGTTTTAAAAATAGTGAAATATCAATTGAAACTGATTGGTCTTTGTAAATATGAAACAAAAAGGTGATCTTACTTCCTGTCACATTATTTGCTCTCACACCTTAGCACACACACTGGCCATCAGGAGGATCCCCAGCATGTGAAGGGGTTTCCTGTCTCTTTCCACTGCTCCCCGAATCACAGATCTACTCCAGGTAGATCATTTCAGGAACAATTTTCTGAACTGAGTCAGGTCTCACTAGCTCCAAAGGCCATACAGGTGCCCACCCATACACTAACCCATATATACACACTCACAATTGTTCCCTTGCGAAAATTCTGATAAAACTCTGAAAACCCTCTTGACCTTTCTTTCTTTTTCTAAGACATACCCACCTTCTTTCACCCTCTGTAGTATGAGAAACTGCACAACGTTATCCCAAAACATTTTCCTTTCCCGCACTGTACCCCTCACACATACAGTAGTCGGGGAGGGTCAAAATAGAGTTGCGTATCAAAAGTGTGGGTCTCAGCCTTTTCACCATCTATAGTGCGAGAAACTACAATATTGTTTGAGAACATTCTATTTCCTTACCCCTCACAGCTGTACATAGTGAGGAGGGGGAAAATGAATACCTCTGCATCAGTGTGGGTACCTTATAAAATCATCCACATGCTGTCAGCGAAGTCAATATGAGCAAACGACTCAGTGTTCCGTGGGCTCAGGCTAATTTTTAAGTACACGGACTCAGATAATGAGTTGGAGGAGGAGGGGTCCGAACAGGAGGACAATGTGAAATTCACATCTGACAATGTGAGTGAATGTTAGGACTCAGCAAAAAGGGCATACATTTCCTAGAGCAGCCAGGTTGAATGGTCCTCAACCCCAACGACAGTGCCACCATGTTCAGTTGCCAATATAATCAGGATTGTCCCAGGGCCCACATGTGAGGCCAGGTAACACGTCAGTGACATCATGTCTGCCTTTGAGATCCTGATTACTGGCTCGATTCAAAATATGAATTCTGGAAATGTCCAACCTTGAGGGTAGCCGTGTTTTTGGGAAGCAGTGGAAAGACATGCTACATGCTCTACATGCTTATTTGTATGCTGAGACTGGAAGAGCAATTTTTTGATGTGTGAAGACCCTGTTTCTTTGTTATAAAAGCAATATGACCTGGATTATAATGATAAAGAGGAAAATAAAAGCAAGCGACAGCCACTAGTCATTACATTGATGACTGGAAATGTATAGGAGAACGACACACTGCGCAAAATATAGCCGACCATCTCACAACAACCACTGATGCATGGGGCCTGCGAAACAAAGTGATAGCACGTGTTCACGGCAATGCCAGTGATACGGTTTCAGCAAATGCTTTGTTGGAGTGGGAGTCTGTTCATGTTATGTGCCACACCCTCCATCTCGCTATAAATGACGAATTCAAGGCCGATAGTACGAGTCGTCCGGTGGGAGCTTGCAGCAGATTAGTAAGCCACTTCCATCATAGCAGTGTAGCTACTAATTCACGAGAAACAGTGACAGAAAAATTACCGCAGGGCAAACTAATCCAATGGTGCCGGACCCGCTGGAATTCCGCGTGCGACATGTTAGAACGCATGCACGAGCAACGGTGGACCATCTCTGCTACCTTGTCTGACAGGAATGTGACCAAATTCATGGAGGCCAAAACGCCAGAGCTAAGTAATGAGAACTGACAGACCATGGAAGGCATGCCACACTTAAATGTGCCATCACTGCTTTGTGCACTACTGATAAGCACTCCCCTAAATAAGCACCCCAGGCATAAACATCTCAGTTTCCTCGATCCAATCGTAAAGCAGGGTGCAAAGTAAAGACTTACAGAGACGTTCAATGCGCTCGATGACCACAGCGATGAAGTTGCTGATCCAGGTGCTGGCAGTAAGACTACCTCTGATGACGGACTGGGACCACAGCGAAAAAAGATGATGACTGAAGATGCAGTCGCAGGTCGAGATGAATTGGAGCTTTTCACAACCGCCAGACGAAGATCCACTTGTGTGGTGACGAGACAATATGCGGTACCCGAAACTGAGTCGCTTGGCGCAGCGTTATCTCTGTGTGCCTGCAACCTCAGTGCCCCCCGAAAGAATGTTTTCCATTGCTGGCATAACTGTCAACAGACTGAGAAGCATACTTGCCCCCGAGCATGTATGCTGGTTTTCTTAAACAAAAATATGTGAGTGCTAACGTTACCGGTGGGCTGGTAATCAGTCAGGTAACTGCTCGAAGAGTTCATTCCCTATTATTTTTCTACCTCTGCATAGCGACTGCTTACTTTAAAATAGGCATATTGGTGATTTAGTTTTGTTTACATAAAGTCAGCTACGTTACAGCCTGTTGCTACATTTTCCTTTACTTATGTAAAAGATCGTTGAAAACGACCTTCAGTAGCCTATAATGAGCTAAGACACTAAGTCACTTCTGTTTGACTTTTAAGAATAGATAGCAAATATCCTTATCTTGGCTACCCATTTTATTTACTAAAATAGGCCTACAATTAATTGAAACACTGATATATATTTTTATACATAATTTTAGAATTTAAGCACCAGTTTACTTAATTTGTATGTTATGAGTGAGAAGTACACGTTGCCTATAAACTAAGCGATGTTTATATTGACATTTAATAAAGCCTTTCGTTGATTTGCATTACATTTTAAATTCTAAAGCAGCATTATTTCTTTGTATTACATTTCTCAAACTGAAAAAAGGTATTGATGCAGTAATGACATTGAAAGTTTTAACTTTTTTGAAAAAAAGTATTTAAAAATCAAAATTACAAAAAAAAAAAATAAAAAAAATAAAAATACAGCTCATCGTGTTCACTGAGCCCACTACATGAGGCACACCAGGAACTAGAAAGATAAGTGAATATATATGTCATCTGCAAGCTTCCAGTCTGATCCATATCTGATGCCACCTCCCCCAATGACCACTTCCAGGCCATGCACAGTCCTCTTCCTGTTTTTGCTGCTTTGAAAATGTTTCACAGGGCCAATTTTATCAAATGGGACAATGGTCGTTTTTGGGTTGATTTTCTCCTAATTAAAATGAGCAAATTTAGTAAATGAATGTTTAAGAAAAATGGAAGGGGGTGGCATTACAAACATCATCCTCCTGCACACATGCGTGTGCACACATTGTATGAGTCCCAACAGCTCGACTACATATGAAAATCCTTGCAGTAATTGCTTGAAAAGTTAAACCTTTTTTGCTTTTATTTTTGTTTGTACAATTGAAAACTATGTATGTCGATAGCAAATCTTATTCAAAAATGCTATAAGCATGCAGCACCAATATGGCATTGAAACATCAAGATAGAACAATCCCAGAGTAAATGACTTATAATGTCATTTACATACTATAAGAAAAAAACTGAATATCATGCAAAAGGACAGAGATTATGTTCACAATACAGCAAATTACATCTAAACAGTGATGGAGTGTTACAGAAAGGTTAAAGTACTCTGGATTTTTTCCCCCCACTTTTTCCATTCACTTGGGTATTTTTTTTTTTTTTTTTGAAAAATAAAATGTTAAAAGATACACTGGCATAGACTCGCTATAATTTGATTAAGAATTTGTTAAGAATAAATACTCACAGCATAGCCCATTTCATTAGTCCAGGACTTAAATACACACCCTATTAATTACGCATATATTAACTCCACATTTTATGTTTTTTTCTAATGGAAAATTTGATTATTAGGCCTACTGTTCTATTTAAAAGTCTTCACTGAGAAAATGCATAGGAAAAAGAAACTACGCTATATCCAAAACGTGATCCATAAGATGGCCTATTGCACAAAATGTGAGCAAAGCGCGAGACTAGAGGCTTCCCTCTGCTGGTGAATCTCTGGTACTAAACGTCAATGTACCGAGCCAGACGTAGGCAACGAGCGGCCTCTGGTGGAAAGTCTCCCGAATTGATTTCGTTACCGTCAAGACGCAGCACTCTCAAATTTGAATAATTCCTGACGTCAATCTTTGTGCAGAAGCTTCCCAGGGAGAATTCTGTGGAATAAATGCAGATGATGATGATGATGATGATGATATTAATGATAATGACAACAACAACAACAACAATAATAATAATAATAATTAGAACAACAACAACAACAACAACAATAATAATAATAATAATAATAATAATAATAAGGCCAACAAATAATTAACAACAAGTAATTAACATATTAAACCATTACATTCATATGATTAATATGTAAGTGCTGATTATAAGATGCACCATGAACAAGTATGAAGTGCAGACATTAAACGTGTAAAGCTGAAAGACTCTCCCTATGCTGGCCTCACAATGACTGTAAACAATGCCATACATTGTGTAAAGCGGCTCCATCTGGTTCTGTTCAGCCAGAAACCAGGCGCCTGAGCTGCCTGCGGCTACTGGTTTGCTGTCATGGCTGTTTTGAGAAATAAATCAACCCCTCACCTCCCCCACCAAAAAAAAGGCTACAGCTTTCAAGGCTGTAGCTGGGACTGATTGAATTAAAGAAAGTGAAAAAATTGTCATATTTAAAATAATAGTAATAATAATAATACATAATGTCAATGGTCATTTTTTCCATGCTAAAGAAACATAATTAATGCCATGCAAATAAAATTGAATTTTTTATGGCGTCCAGACCACACATTAGCTTTGTGACTTAAATATATATCTGATACAACATTCAAGCAGCGATAAGACTACATAACACTGTTTGGAGTTCTGCATAAGGAACCTTGATCCTTATTTCCAGAGCGGTGTTGAAATAGTCACAGGTCATCAGAGGGTGAGCTGGGATTTACACCCCTCAGTGCGCAGCTACAGTAGGGTTTTATCTGTTTAACTGTGTCCAGTGGAGGCAGTTAAAGGTACATAATTTTCTCTGCTACGAAGGATTGCAATCCCTATTATCAAAAGTAAAAATACAAAGAATTCAATATTTTGATTGGCTATAGCAAACATTTGTACAGCCATTAAATTTGGCACACGTGATATACTTTTAAAGATTTCGTCCTAGTCCTGGAAGAAACATGGAAAATTCCAGAAGGGGCCCATCTGCTATTACCCATTTACATTAGCACTGCCATAAATGCTTTTGAATGCCACTAAATCATAACTCTAACATTATTATTATTATTATTATTATTATAAATAAAAATAATTATTGATAATATAATAATATGCATTATCGTTATACTCTTTTTAAGCCGAACTGCTTCAGGGAATGCTCATCGTTATAAACTAATGATGGTGTGAAATGCAGTGTACAGTAAAGCGCGTTGGAAAAGACTGTCCGGGATCAAAAATAATGTGATAATGGCATTCAGAGTGAGTATCCGAGGGAGGGAGGTACGCCGGCGGCCGTACCTTTGATCTGGTTGGCCTGCAGGTAGAGGTTCTGGAGCTTGGTGCTGACGGGCGGGATTCTCTCCAGCTTGTTGTAGGAGAGGTCCAGCTCGATCAGGCCGCTCACGTTGAAGGCGTTGGAAGCGATGCCTTTGTCTGTCAGCTGGTTGTTGGCGAGGCGGACGAACTGCAGCTGGGAGAGTTTGTGCAGGAAGTCGGCGGGGACGACATCGATGCTGTTGGACTCCAGATAGAGCTGGTGCAGCCTCTCGGGGAGAAGGCCCGGAACCTTGCGCAGCCTGTTACCGCTGATGTCCAGGAGGGTGAGAGACGGAAGTGACTTCAAGGCCCCGCCCACTTCCTCTATGCTGTTGTCGTGGAGCTGCAGGATGGTGAGGTCATCCATGCCGCTGAAGGTGCCCTCCTCTATGACGGTGATGTTGTTGCTGGTGAGCCGCAGGACGCGGATGGAGGTGGGCAGGTTGGGCGGCACCTGGTTGAGCAGGTTGTTGTCCAGGTAGAGCCGCTGCAGGTTGGTCAGCTTGGTGAAGGCGTTGGGGCCGATCTGGTCCGAGGTGAGCTGGTTCTGCTGCAGCATGAGCCAGACGATCTCGGTGGAGTTTTCGAAGGTGTCGTCCGGGATCCCGCTGATCTCGTTGTTCTGCAGGTAGACGTACTTCATGCGAGACGGGACGTACGGGATGTGCTGGAGGCCACGCCCGTTGCAGTACATGGCGACGGGGTAGCTCGGGGGGCAGTCGCACTCCAGGGGGCAGTCCCCCCCGTTGGTGTCGGCCTGGGGAGCCCCATAGGCGCGGTACCGGCTGTGCAGGTGGGACAGCCAGGTGAAGGGGTCCCGGTTTCGGCACAGCCCAAAATCACAGACCCCAGCCAACAGCAGGAGCACAAGAAGCCTCATGGTGACAGATGCTGAGAATCAGAGGACATCTTTAATGATCAGAATACACCAAGGAACAGCAGGGAATTTAGTGCACCACTCAGAAAATCTAAATGTCAAACTTTCATTTGTTACATATTTATTTTTTGCACATTTTCTTTTGTTTCAGCAATCAACCCTTTTGTTTTTTAAGTGATGATTTAGATGACAGAGCTCAATTTTATATTTCTATTCCAGGATATGTTATGCAGTGGGCAAACTACCTTTCTAAATGGTACACTGGAAGGGCTACATTATACACACTAATCTGTACAGTCAGGCCATTTCATCATTTAAAAAAAACAATACTTGATAAATCATATTTAGTAATGCTTTATTTACATAAATGTATGTATGTATATGTATATATATATATATATATATATATAAATGAGTACATGTACTGCTGCTTTTATATATTAAGCAATTTGAAGTATAACATACAAACACATTTGTCTTATGTATATGTATAGATTTGTGTGAGTATGTTTGAAAGCATGTATAACAGAACAGCATTCCTTTAACACCTGAAGTTTTTTCTCTAATTATGAAAGAGTTATGTGGAAATTCATCCGCAATGTCAAAAAACAGAAATACTGTGAAAAATAAAACAACAAATGGAGCACTAAGAAACGTTCCCTCAAATCCCACAAGCAATGATTCGTACTATGATTATTATTATTGTAAAAACCGTCTAATCCTTTTTTCTCTGGAAATATGCAGAACGAAGCTTTAGCCTCCTGATCATTTCTGAAACTGTACAAAAAAAAAACAATATTTAAATTTCCTACTAATTTGAGAGAATACAGGAAAATTAGCAGCTCCACAAACCTGATAGGAGGCAGCAGTCGCTCCTGTCCCTCTGTCCTGGTCTATGGCCTATTTGGTCTCATTCTAAAAGATTTTGTGAATACCCCCCCCCCCCCCCCCCCATACCCAACACCCAACCCCCCCCCCCCCCCCCTCCCCCTCCAGAACTACTCCTCCCCCTGCCAGCTGCTTTCCAATTACTGCAAGGCCATTTTTCACTGGTGTTAGAAGGCTTGGCTGCTCTTACCTCCAGCCATCCAGTCATCAGTTCCATCTGCAAGAGCGTGCAGCCGTACATCTGCTTTTTAACAACCTTGTTTTCATCAAAGGACAACAGTAAACCTTATCATTAAAGGGGAAGAGGCAAGCACCCCCACCCCCCTTTTTCACTTTCACTCTTTGGAGGGTGAAGGGTGTCACACACAAAAACACGATTTTCACGCAGTCTGAAACTCGCCCCAACATGATGCCATTCTTGTCCCTCTTGGTTGAATGACTTTAACAGCACGTCACATTTCTGCTTATTACTACAAATTCTTTAACTCACAGTTTCCATAAATCCTCCTGCCCTATTAAAACTGGTGTGTGTATGTGTGTGCATGTGTGTGATACAGTACTGCGAAAAATATTTGCCGCCTTCCCAATTCAGAAATATTTCAGATCTTTTGACAAAATGTAATATTTGACAAAGGGAATCTCAGTAAACCCAAAACACATTTTAAAATTAGTGACAAATACGAAATAATAGAAGAAATCAGGAAGGGGGCAAATGCTTTTTTGTGGCACTGTAACCTGACTTTATTATACTCCATGCGATATGGGACCCATTCATAAAAATTCACAAATCCACTGCAAAGCAGAGGGGCACTAGACTTGACAGATCATAAGCGTCTCAACAGAAATAAAAACCAGCTCGGCTTTTAATCCATGTGAACTGTACAAAAAAATGTCCGACCGAATCACTTAAAAAACACACCACGTTATACTGAATAAGAGATTTTTGTAAATGTGTGCTATTGGCACTGTCAGCTTGAATGAGTACAGAACTGAAGTCATTTCTTATGGAGGATAGTCAATGGATTGGTCACTTGTTCAGGGAAAAACGGAAACTCAAAATCAGAGTCATAAGGCTTTTATAATATTTTTTGAAAGGGCAAAAAAGGAAATTTAAAATCAACCTCCATTCATATGCTTAAGTGAGTACAGAAAGATTAGGGGGGTAAATGTACAACTGTGTGACAGCCCTTTGGGGGCATTTAAACTCACATTCACCAATGATCCCTACCTTCCCAAGTCTTCTGAGAGCTATGACTGCATTTTAGTGTTGCACCAGAGACCACCCACCCCCTGAACACACACACACACACACACACACGCACGCACACATGCACGCACGCACACACACACACACACACACACACACACACACATGCACGCACGCACACACACACACACACACACGCACACACACACAGACACACACACACACACACACACACACACAGACACGCACACACACAGACACACACACACACACACACACACACAGACACATGCACGCAGACACCTTTGATCTCCTAATGGAGACCAGCCTCTCACGGGGTGTCTCTATTAAGACAAAAAGCAGGAAGTGGGCCTAATCGTGAGCATACATTGTACATATTTATTTATTTATTTATTTAGTCTTTTTTTTAATGGGCTACCTGGGGCCAGTAGCCAGGACTCAGACTGGGGCCAGCCCAGGACTCTCTAAGCCTTCACAGCGGCCTTGTTTGGGGTCCTGGACCCACCAGGGGCACAGCAGGGGCCACGGGTTGAGTCAGCAGGCTTACAGAAGACATTCTGTTACAACGAAGGGTACAAGCTATAAACAAAATTTAGCCACTGAAGCCGCAATGTTATGATGAAACTGGAAACGTCAAAAAGAAAAAAATCCTTGCTGCGTTGGCATGACAGCAGGATTACACTGCTGTGGCCACAGTCAGACCATATTTAGAGGCTGGAGCTCACATTTAAGAAAGACAACAGCAACACATAAGCTCGTGTTACCAGGATAAGGAAAATCATTGTGGTGTCATACGGTACACAAAGTGAAATTTATTCTGTGACTAACAGACACACGTCCCACAACTGTGCGCTTCAGCCCAGAACATTCAGGCCTTTCTGACTTTCTGCACACTTTGCCTGCTTATGGAATGTCACGTTTGAGCTACAAATGAAAACAGGCTTTTTAGGTTGCATTCTTAGTCGACCGTGTTGCATTCTCATATAAAACCGTTGACTGTGCTTTCTCATGATGGAGAGGGCCTGTTGGTTTTTCCACCGAGAGACAACATTTCCCATGGGCTCCGCCTATAGGACAAGGAAATGAGGACACATGTGGAGGGAGCTTCTGAGTTATAGGCAAATGTGAAACACAAACATATAAATTCACACTGAGGAACAGGAGAGACGTTATTAAACTGTTTATCAGCCTCCTAAACTAAAGAAGGTTCCGGTCACTGCCTAAGACTGATTGCCTGCTCCAGCACCCATACGACCCCCCCATACATACACGTGTAAGCCCCTCCCCCTCACTTCCCCCACACACACACACACCCCTGCTACACACACATATACACATGTAAACACACAAACACCCCACCCCACATACACACCACTGCCCCCCCCCCCACACACAGATGTATATACTTATACCCCTGCACCCCTTCACAAACAAGTGTACATACATGCATAACCCCCTCACACATGCAACCACCCAACCACCAATGGTCCCCTTTCACCACACTCACACACACACACACACACACTCACACACACCAGGAAATACCTCACGGAACATGTCTTCTGTCTGCTGTCATGGCAGCCTGTGTTGAGCTTGAAGGGCCCTGTAGGCTGTTCATCACGCAGCAGACCAGTTTGTTGACACAGTGCCAGAACATCACAACAGCCATGTTGACTGCGTGTTTATTGTTTTAAGATCACACAGCGATTCTCCGATGGAAGCCTTCAACCTTCACTTCGGGTTTACATTTGCACCCCAACTAAAGCAGTGGGGAGTGTGCCTTCCATCTTTGAATCGCTAGTAAACATCCAGCCATAGTCTTATGCCGGAAACCCCGACTGAAAATGTCACTTTTCTTTATTTACATTTTCACGCAGAACTGGAACTGCTCAGTCAGGCAGACTAAGAACATGTGTTAATTCAAGCCTAGGGATCCCACAGAGTGGTGTATAATTTCCCATTACATCACCCAGGGAGGGCAGGTTTCAGTCAGTAGGGTATTACCTGCCTCTGTGCGCAACCCTCTGGTCAGCCGGGTTCCTGCAGTCTAATTCTGGCAGCATTATAGTCCTCCTGTGTAGTAACAGCAATTTGGCTGCTGTTTCATAGATTTGTAATAAAATTTAAAAAATGTAAGTGTATGCACCCTTTTCAAAGGATGTGCACACTAGTGCACACCAAAATTATTAAGACTCTGAAGCAGGGTCAATCCTACAGTTACACTGGGCTTTCAAAATAGGGGGACAGACAAATATAGTACGGACACACCGGTACAGATAGCTTCATGCTTCTCTTGGGACCTAACCTTAACTAAATAAATCTCACCTGTCGATAGAATTTCAGTGTGCAGTTAAAGTCATACTGCACTCAACCAATTCAAAATTATATAAAGGCAGCTGATGTCACATATTTCTGAGGAGAATACATGCTTGCAACAGCGTTTAAACAAAACACGAACATTTTCTAACGACGTCAGTTTGTTTTGCCGTTTTATGTATTCTAGGCATATAAATACTCTCCAAATATTTGTTTCTTTAATGACCTTATGTGAAAGGCTGGCATAACAGGCTAAAATGTGTTCATCATTATATACTTTATCCTGAATTTTGAATTTACAGTAGCGACCCCCCCCCCCTCCCCCATTATTTAATGCAGAAACTGAAGCATCAGTATGGTTGTGCATGTGTGTGTGAGCTTGTCTGAGTGTCATATGTGTAAGTCTGCCATGTGAGAGTGTGCATGCACATATACACAGGCACATAAATACAAAAATATTCCTGACTATTTCTGTGCCTTTACTACAAGAAATATTAGTTTTGGGAAGAGAACTGCACAAAGAAAATTTCATAGCCCTGTTGAAAAGATGAAAACATCTGCAGCTTCACACACTAAAAAACAACACATTTAAAACATTATGACTTCAAACCTCTAACACTCTAAATATTATGTCATGTAAACCAATGAACATGACTAATACTCCTCTTTAGAGCGACAAGAAGTCATATCAGTCCTGCTGGTGGCATTTGCATCAGTACTGCTGTCTTAATTAGGCTCTGACTTGTGTCACATGACCATGACTGCTGTCATTAATCCTCAGACGTTTAATAAGCAGACTTTATTTTTTAAATGTTAATTCACGATGATTGATGCCTCCACAGCCCAATACCTGAAGGTATTGGCTGATGTTTGCTGCCACAGGAAAAATGCCACAGAGGACAAAGATACAACAGCATACAATTAATGATGAAGATTTTCCCTGCACCAGTATCTAGGAAGTCAGAAGTCATGCTCAGAAAGCTACTGTATTACACTTTTCATTTAAGCCTTTTCTATCTGTCCTCTTGAAAGCCTTATACTCATCAGGTACAAATTAAAAATGAATCTATAAAACTATGTGCACAATATCAATAATGTATTGAAAAATGCATTTTCATCCTGTACATGATCTGAAATTCCTAGGATGTGGGGATCTGGCAGACCTGAACACACTGGTGGATCGTGCCGTGTGATCCGGTTCGAGTGCCAGTCCGGTGCAGTGAGCGGTGTGGTCGCCCATTATCGCCTTCCCCAAGTCCGATTGGGACATCCCATTTATCCACTTTAATCCTGTGCTATTGTTTCCTGAACCGTTGTGGCTATGAAACTTTTGAACCCGCCTCTGTCCTGAACAAGAATCCAGGACACAAGGAACTTGTGGTGAATGTATGTGGCAGAGAGTGGAAGCAGGGGCAAGGGGTTAGGGAGTTCATTTGAACAAAGAGTTGGGATGCCAGTGTCTAGCCATACAGGACTAAACTATTTAACTAATGGTACTATTCAAACAAAATTCCTCACTTACAATCTGCTGTTGTTTTTATTGTTTTATTTATTGCTTTCATTTTTTTATGGATATAAGGTCATTCCAGACTCCTCGATCATGTGAGGGACTGCATGTCATATTTATGACGGGCTGTGATTGGCTAGGGTAGCAACAAACTGTCCACATTAATAATTTAATGAGGTGTGAAATGGAGGAAATGTGTTCTTTTCTGCAAAGGTCCTGTGAGCACAGAGAACATTATGCGTCTAACTTTTGCTTGACGTGCTGTGAAAACATTTGCCAGAGCTGCAGAAACTGAAGCCACACAGTATATGATATTATGCAGTGTGTTCAAGTGCAGCCCTATGGCAGCTATGCAGACATTGCATTTATTGAATAACAGGATGTCTGAAATTCTCGCCTACTACAGTGAGCTGCGACCAATTTGCTGCACTGTATGTTCCTTCTTCCAACAAAAGTCGATGTTTTTCGTATAATATGTATACTTGTATTTTCATGACAAGTGAAATGTTTGGCAGGGATCCATGTTGCGGCAAGACATGTTCAGGCTGGTCAAATTTGTAACATAGCATGAGTGTTCTTGCTGTTGAAAAATGTATTTTTATAATGTATAATGTTTTAAAATGTATGATTTTAACAATCAAACTATGATATGCCTTTGATATGACAATTCTTTGTGTGTACATAATGACATGTATTTAAGAATAAAAAATATTTTAAATGACGCCTACACAGCAAACAGTGGTTGAATTTTAACATTTTACATGCAATTTGGTGTTTACTGTGTAGTTATAGTAAGGCTGTGATTTGGTAGGGGTGACCAGGAAACAATTTTGCATGTTAACCACCCCCGAAACCACAACTTCCGAGTTGCAGTGCAAATTGGAAATTTTATATGCAGGTTTGCATCCGAGAAAAATGACTCAGCACAATATTATAACAGTCTAAAAATATTATGTGGCCAGGTTTGCCTCAACTGTACTGATACTGTATACCTAAAGACTGTTGCATTGCTTGGCTGCACAAGAAATGGTAATGCTCCATCAAAGGTTATTAGTAGGTTTTACATACTCATTTCCTTCTGGTAGTGATTTCAGCTTCCTTTCAGAGGTGACCCTGCCCTGACAGACATCACATATGCTGTACTCTACCTACACTCAGCCCCCCACCCACCCCAGGGGTCAATAAAGATGGTTGTCAGAGCAACATCCATCCTGACAGGGCATTCAGAATGCCGCAGGTTGCTGAGTGCTCTTTAATTTCCTTCCAAAACGCTAGGGGGCATCAGAGGGGAAAACGCTTCAAAGGGTCAGAGGACCTAGCAATCACATACATTTTTAGTCAAATCAGTTGTAATACAGCAAACAGTTATTACATTAGCAAGGACTGACTAAAGGTAAGAAGATCTTATGGAGCTTTAAGCAGTTTTCTTTTTCTTTCTTTCTTTCTTTCTTTCTTTCTTTCTTAATGGGCGGAAATCTGTGGGTTAAAACTACAGGAGATGCAGAGTGTTGGCAATCAGTAAGATTTCTGAAAGCTTTCCTCAGCTCTCCTGAGCACATTTATACAATGTCATTCGATGACCAAGAATAGATGCTGTCGTAAAATATGCAGAGCTTTTATTTATTATTTTGTCACTATTGGGAGCTATGCCGATTGCTGACACCATGCAGACGCGACATATTCTCAAGTATCAAAAATTGGGACTATACCTTTTTTTCTGTCCTCGGGGGTGGGGTGGTTGTTACCTGTGACAGGCCACATTTGGCAATGCGGGCCTCCAGCTGAATAACTCTGATGTTAGTCACAGAGGAAACCCCAGGGGACTTCACTGTGTGAGAGAATAGTGACCCTTCCCTGACTACACTGGCCACTGTGATCACATAGCATAGCAACAGCCCCTAGCATGTGATAACCAAGCAGTGACACCGAAGCAACACTGGCATTTTTAACTGCCTGCATCCTGCCTGGCCTTTGGCTGATGTATTCATACAATATCTTATAAAAATAAACTGCTATAAAGTGTCATTTATCAATAGAATTTAAAAAGATGTTTCAACAATCACAATCAAATATTGCATTGTATTAAGTAAATAAAACTTGAAAATAATCAATTGAGCCCACAAACAACTTGAGAGCAATAGAGCTTAGAAATATAAAAATAAGCACATAGAAACATAGTAAGACATGCCTAATGGCACACAGTGTGCAAACTTGTATAGCGTGTGTGTCAAGCTTAAATTCCCTTGCATCTGTGCTGCTCGAAAATTAAGGTTTTGCCTCACACCAAAACACAGCTTTCTTTTTCTTGAATGGGTTTCTTTTTCTAAGCGAGTCAACATACAAGCCCCTTGAGGTTTCTTGAACCACCCTGGGATATAAATGTCTTATTTGTTTATCTTTTTTGTCTTAAATTATTTTTAGTATTTCCATGTATTTATGTCTTCACAAATAAACAAATTAAGAACTAAAAGACAATAATAATAACTGAGGTTCTGATCTAAATAGGGTTCATGTCCCTAGTGGAACTCTGTTTTGCTGTAGGGAAGAAAAGACTCTGACCTTTATTTAACCAGGAAATCCCACTGAAATATAAAATATCGGACCCCAGAGACCTGGCCCAGAGGGGAGCACAATAAATAAATATAGAAATTATACAATAACAGAGATTAATGATACTCAATAAAAAATGTGAATACCAGCAGTTAAAAACAGTCCCAGTACTTCTTCCCGAATTCTATATTTAAATTGCTGCAAGGAAATCACACTGATTTAAATTACTGCAAGCTTTCATTTTATCCCCTGCCTCAACTGCTTCAGCAGAAGTGAAAACAAGGTCATTCTTTATAGGGGCCTACAGTGACACACTGACGTTCCCCGGACGCCCCACCCTCAAATGTATTGCACATTATGCAGTGGAAAAGGCTGATGTGAAAAAAATAAGACTATAGGATATGGAGTTTGTCCTCAGTACTGTCAATGACAGAGAAAAAGAACGATGTCCTCGTTTCCAATATGCCAGTTTCGCTTGCAAAACAATTTCGCCGATGAATGAAAGACACAGCAGGGCTGGACTTTCCAGACACTCTCTGGAGTCTACTGTCCTTCCGTACTACTTGAAATTACACAACTTCATGGGGTCTTGTTTACCCACCAGGCAAGCAACTTGATTACACAAACTTGGGCTGTGTTCACCAATATGTCTTTGAAAGGCGCCGTCAGGTCATCACTTTGAATACGTGATAACACTTTTAAAACAATGTTGCAGCCAAAAAAAATACATTTTATTTTATTTCAGTAGTGTGAAGTAAAATAAAGTGAATATAATTGATCTTTTTTAAAGGTTATTTTCATAGTGTCACTTTCCACTGAAAGTCTTTTTTGTCCACCTGGAGTCACGAATCAAAAATCATGGAATGTGTGACACCTGTACATGCACTATAGTATAGTACACACAGTTGATGAGCTATGGTCATAAAAAAAGATACATTTCCACAAAAAAGTGTTTTTTCTTCTTCTTTCAAATATATGTATATAAACAGAAACCAAAAAGAAAAACAGAAAAAGAAAAAAAAAAGTTTTGCACCTTGGGCTTGAAAAGTCTCAAAATCTACCATCAGACACCACCTCCATGCCAATATGCATACAAATCAACAAATGAAACCCCTCCTGCTACAGCCTATCGATTCCCCTGGCATCAGAGCCTATAGAGAGGGTTTAATGAACTTGGATGGCCTACGGTCCTGCCAGCTGTTATTCGGGTTAGTTACTCAACAGAAACTGCCTTTGTATTTCCCCAGCAGCATGAACTCTGGGACTGCGTGTTCATGCCTTAGCCTAATACAGGAACTGAGCGCAGCTTGGTTTTAATGACATTATTGTAATTACTTTTGTGGAATAATAATAATAATAATAATAATAATAATAATGATAATGATAATGATAATGATAATGATAATAATAATAATAATCTAGAAAGTGGTGGTGCCATTGAATCTGGAATAATGTGGTGCTGCTCTAACAATTTAAAATAACCATGATATACCATGTGTCATTGTGTGACAATGCAGTCATGATTATACAGCAATATGCGTACCTATGCTTGTAAAAGCATATTATAAAGGTCGCCACAAGGGGGCAGTATTGATGTCCCTGCACTAGAAAACATTTGGTCTGATATTGTTGGAGAAATCAAGTGTAGCATTATACTAACACTGCCTGCTGTAATCTCAGCTCTTAAAAATCAAAATCAATATGTATAAAAAGTTCTCTAATTTCTACATGGTGAAACCAAAGTACATAAAAATACCCTGCAATAGAAGCTGAGTATCTGCACCTTGACCGCAAGTGAATTGTTTGATTACAAATCTAAATGGCCTACAGAGCCAAATTGGTACCTTGCATGGCAGCCTTTCACCGTTGGTGTGTGAGTGTGTGTGTGTGTGTGAATGGGTGAATGAGAGGCATCAATTGTAAAGCGCTTTGGATCAAAGCGCTATATAAATGCAGTCCAGATCAAAAATAAAAATAAAAATGTCTTTGTCCCAAACATTTTGTTTTTCACTGTAACTGTCTTTGATCTGTTCTTCCATTGATCCAGGAAATGGGATATTACTGTGTGAATTAATTGAATAAAATTACATTGTCAAAAATATTTTTTTAAAATCTACTCATAAAAATATGAATGTGAATTTTAAAGCAGGGACATTTCAAGTGCAGGAATGCACGTTTCAATTTTAGTCAACAGGAAATGACTAGGGGACTTTTGAATTGGACTATAAATGCATCCAGAGCTCAGACCTGCTCCTACAATGACCTCGGGACAATGACTCCGCGCAGCATCTCCTCCGTTCTTCTGCTCGTGCTCCTCTTCGGGGTCCCGTGCTCCGGCAGGGTCACCTGTAAGACCAGATGCTGCACCTTCGTGCAAAACTTCCCCTTACGCCTGAAGCAGCTGAGGACTTCGTTTTTCCAGATGAAAGAGTACTACGTGAGTGCAAACAGTTTCCTTGAATTAAGGATACTTGTGTATTTTGTTTTGCATTGCCTATTCAGCCATATAAAAACAATATTAACAACAATGGCATTACTATTATTATTATTATTATTATTATTATTATTATTAATAGTAGTAGTAGTATATTACTAATCTATATTATCAATAATAATTATTATTCATATATTAATATCAATATATTATTAATAATAAAATACTCATTAACATTAGTATTATAATGATTAAATCATATTAATCTATATCATTATCACTATTATTGTTATTTATTATAATAGTAATATAATAACAATAATAACTGTTATCATTATTACTATAATTATTATATTTTATATTATTATTATTATGTAAATTGCCATGTATGCATTATTTCTGTTTAATTTACCCCCTCAAGGAAGAAAAAGATCAGGTTGAAACGGCATTGCTGGACTCATCTGTCCTCACTGAGATAAAGGTGAGTATGGCCCTGGACTAACTACCATATCCCATGTTAGTCATCGTTTCCATGTCCTGACAGTGTCCTCCCCCCCATCTGTTCTCCAGAGCACCTACGGCTGTCACGCAATGAACGACATTTTACACTTCTACCTAGAAACTGTGCTGCCAGCCGCACATGAAGCCAGCAGAGAGTTTACGAATCCCATCGAGAGTATCGGAGACATACTTTACGAGCTGAAGAGGGAGCTGATCTCTTGTGTAAGTATAAAGGGAACGTAGCCATACCGGACATTTTCCACTCACTCATTTCATTCTGTTTAAAGTGTTAGCACAAACACTTCAGCAACTGCATGGCCAATACTTAATTGCTAAACTTAATAAATTAGGCTACATATAATATTACTCTGCGTGACTACATTATTGAGTAACTATTAAATAAGACAAATAAACATCTTTGAAGAGAAAGCTTATTCAGACCGTACTGTCATTTCAATCATAGCCAATTCACAGGAAGAGTAATGTACATGCCATAACTATAATACATTTTCTTGTAAAATGACCTTTGAACAGTTTTAATGGTTCTAAGTGCATTTGAGTGTGAATGCACGTGACAATTGATAATTGACAAAAACTGCTAATTTTCTCTTTGCCTTTCAGAATAACTATTTTTCCTGCAAGAAACCCTTTGAGCTCCACAATATCATTGACACGTACAATAAAGTAAGTGCAGTTCAAGAGAAAGCTCGTAATTTGTAAGTGGTAACAGCCACACTAATTCTCATTTTCTTTCAGATGCAAGAAAAAGGGCTATACAAAGCCATGAGAGAGCTGGATTGGTTTTTTAACTACATAGAGGAGTATATGGAGTCAAAGAGGCATGATTCACCCGGCATGAGCCACAAGGCAAACCAAGTGGAGCATTGACACCTGGTTCATCTCCTCATAGAGAAGAGCGGAAGTCAGCGATGCGACAAACACCCTCTTCCCATTTACACCTTTGGACATGGACTTGTGATCGACGTATTACCTCATCAGAAGGGGACAGACTGACTCTCTATTAAGGATGGAAAATAACTATTTATCCCAGAAAATCACTTATTTCTTTCTTTATTTTTTAACATTTTAAGCCTTTTGGCCTTAGACCTTCATCATGGAAAGGAAACCAACAGACATTGCAGCCCTCCAGGATTTGCCTTTGACACCCAGGTGTTCTTCCCCTCCAATCAGAAACCGGTTTAGACCTGGGTCACCAGGTGAGGGCAATCACTGACCAATCAGAGACATTAACAAATCAATTAACAACCAGACAAAGAAGAAACCCAGCAATACTACAGGCCACAAGGACTGGATTTGAGCATCCCTTCTCTACAGCATTTTTTTTGAAAGTATAATTTCATCATCAAGATCATTAAGGAAATAGTCAATTTCTTATGTATTGAGACTTAATTTATTGTTAATTTAATATTAATTTATTATTGTAAGATAAATCAAGTTATGAACAGAATTTATTAATATTATTGCATTCAATTATGGGCATTTTTATAAACCTGTATTGCTTCAGTAAATATCCAGCTGCATAAATGGGTGGTATGCAAAAATATAAACTGTGTAATTTGCTCAGGATAAGAGTCTGTGAAATTATGCCATGAAGTAATTTCATAACACTGAACTCGTACAGCTCTTCTGAACACAAATTTGTGATTGTGCGCATGGAATCAATTATGTAAAATGATGAATTAAGCACTGAATGTAGAAACTGATTTATGTCACAAACCCAGAAAAGAAACAGTAACATACTTAGTGTAAGGGATGGGGGAAGATTTCTGAATGCATACAGAATCTATAAAGCCACATTTACTCGGCAAACGATAAATATAGCTAACCACAAATTCCCAGGGAACACAGCAGGGACGAACGCAAAGGGAAAAGAGTGACGCATTTGTGCAACTTCCTCCACACTTATGGGTAGAGGTAACACTCACTGCTAGCAGGGAAGTGTACGATTTACTGTAAAGATTGAAATAAGGACAGGAAGCACCAAAAAAGACCAATGAAGAGGAAGCACTTAAACCAACTGCCCTGTTATGTGTGGTCATATGGCCATATGGGCTTTCAAAGGAGAAGAGAGTTTTCAGTTGGTCTTCCTGGTTAAATAAAAATGAATTTAAACATTTACTTTATAAACACTGTGTGTATCAGATCTGAAGCTCGAGATTAAACAGGCCGCAGTTTACAGACACACACGCACACATATACACACACACATGCATGCACATACGCTCGCACATAGGCACACACACACACATGCACACACGCATGCACACACACAGACACAAGCTCACGGCACCTGAGGACAGAAGAGAGGCGCTCCATAGCTTTTCCCCGGAGTGTTTTTAATAAGCAGACGCAGACCTGCACATCTGCACAGCAGTGGAACACAATAAGACAGAGCTGTTGGGCCTGGTACACTCGATGGAACCGAGAAATGAGACGCAGAGAAAGGTGCTGTCAGAGAGGTCCAGAACACGACGAAACAGCCAAGCACACGGAGGAAAAGTGGAGGAAGAAAAGAGGGAACGTCAGCAAAGAAATAAAAAGGGTGGTAGGCATGAATCTCCAAGATTACATGAGAAGGATGGCCTGATTTATAGTAGCTGATGGCTGCTGTGAGAGCAGGGGAGTGAACTCCCTCTCTACCTCAGATGCTGTGCCACAGGTCTTCTGGAGCAAAATGGCTGCCACGTATCTCCCCTCTGGGACTTCCCTTCGGTGGTGCTTTTGGTGAGCTTTCCATCTTCACTCAAATGCTTTCATGTCATAAAAAGCACCATTTAAAATAAAAAAATCACAGTTCGTCAGCGTGATATCCCATGAGTGCAGATATCTGAAGGGACTAGTGAATCCAAAATCCTGACTGAGGATGAACTTGCGAGTCTTCCCGAACTCCTCGAAATCTAATGTTGGGGTGCCACGACTTGCAAGAGCTAGCCAAGAACTCTCTGATAACAAACACCCTGTGGTTAGTCCGGATCAGCGCAGCGCAGCGCTACGGCCGAACGGACGCATTTTTAATCAGAACACCCCACACAGAGGACCAGCGGCGCCTGTATGTTTATTACAGCACAGTACACAACTACACACTGAGAGACACAGACTCACGTTCACAGCCTCCTCCCCTGAGCTCATCTGAATCCCGCCCAGAAATGACTGAGCCGGTGACGGGCCACGAATAACACCGCCAGATTTCTGTTCCTTTAAAACATAAACCCATCAAAATGGAGTTCCTTCCCTCCTGAAGCAGAAAGGACTCTGACCTCTCTTTAACACAGAACGCAAATTAGCCAGGTATCAGGACATCTGATCATTCAATTCCAAGGGCTTTAGGAACACCGGGGTAAGAGAGAAGAGCATCGCTTCTCTCTGGGTGCATCTTGCACAGAAACCTCATCCCACACGAGTTCGCGTCCCCCACCGCAGCAAGCAAAACACATCTTTCAACATCAATTTGCACACGGCGAAATACGGCCAAAATGGCTTCAGCCTAAAATCAGTCACTAGGGTAAAAAAAAAGGAAGAAACAAAACAAAACAAAAAAAGAATACAACACTTTACAAACACCTCTTATTACTCAAAGTGTAACATGGCATGGCTACACCCCAGTGAGACTCCGCTCACACAACTTGGTACATATAAACGTAAAAAGAAAAGCAATTAAAAAGTTGTGACATTCACATCTCCTCTAGACGATGCCTACAACCCCAGACAGTTTACTGCACACTGTATGACTGAGGACAGGGCTAAAAGCAGAGAGTACACTGCATGAATACACATCCCATCCAGACTGTCCCCTGCAGCAGCTGCACAGGCCGTACGCTTGTATAATGGCCCCAGACGCAGAGTCTGGGCAGAAAAGGCAAGAGCATTCACAGCACTGAACCGAGAGGGGTCTGGTACATTCAGAAAATTATTCTTTTTTAATGAAAAGGAATATACAGTAGAGTGGATCGATAGTGTATTCTCTTTTTGTGTGGTGAGGCAAGAACGGGAAGGTTTAGTCTTTTCACAAAGAAAACAAGAACAATGGATTATATTTGGAAGAAGCAGTAAGGTTCTACAGAGGTTCTTTGGTAGATCTACAGAGAGGTCCGCTGAAGCGCTACGAGCAGAGCGGTTTAAAAAGGTAAAAACAGAGAAACGACTTTCTCTCCCTTTACAGTGATGGGACCACAAAACAATATGAAAATAGAAGTATTAACAGTGCAGTCTGCGATTATAAAAACGATATCATTTCCGTATACCCCTCTTGTCCTTTAAGCCTTTCATAATCACTGACGTTATTTCGACGTTGCCGCTCGCATCGCTCAGGAGTGCTTGATTTTGCTTGTTTATACTTCACCGCTATAATGCTCATAACACATTCAGGAGTGCTTGATTTGTTAAAAAGAGTAATAAAAAGAAGTGTTGCTAAAAAATAAAATGAAATCAATGATGTAAAATCATTTTTATCTATTTTTGGAGCATTTTTCAGTTTTTTTTTTTTTAAAGTTTTTTTTTGTTTGTTTTTATGAAAATGCATGCACTGTAGGACAGGAAAACCTGTTTTTGTTACCATGACGGTTATTGCTTCCTTTGTGCCGCCTCGCATTCGTGTGCGTATGTGTGTGTGCGTGCGTGTGTACATGTTTTCGCGTGCGTAAGCAAGCATGTGCACTTCTGTGTGTGCATGAACGTGTGTTTGTGCGTGCGCGTTTGTGTGTGTGCACGCAAAAGAGAGTGTGCACATGTTTGTGTGTATAAGCATGTCTGTGTGCGAATGAGCGTGTGTGTGTGTGTACTGTACATGCATGTGTTTCCCTCAGAGTGCGGGAGTTTCTGCAGCCGTGGTAGCCTTCTTCCTCCTCTTCATCAGCAGTGGATTGGAGGAATCTTCAATAGTCTTGATTTTGATTTGCTCGTAATCGACTCTCATCGTGGCCAGTGCGCTGGTCATTTCCTCCTGAAAACAACACAACACATTCAGCAAGAATACCTCATCACTTTCACATGCAGAACACCTCATCAAACACACGCAGACCAACACAGACAAAACAAACCAGAGGGCTTTCACTTCTTCATTTTTATGTTAAACCTTTTATTCATTCATTTTTATTGTGAGACATGTAATTCACCATTTGGCCGATCTCAGCCATAGGACGCTTCAAAGCACTCTGCCAGCATAGCCTGGAGATAAGACAAGAGCAGGAACAGGGGGTGTATCCGTTTCAGGTGTGTGTGTGTGTGAGTTTGGGTCTGCATGTGTGTGTGTGTGTGTGTGTGTCAGAATGGGTGTAAATCCCCTTCACCCTCCTCTCTTTCACTAGATAAAATATGTGGCTTTCTTTTAGTTTGGAATCAGTTTGGGCAACTTGGCAAGAAGTCAGTTTGTAACATAACAGTTTGAAGTCGGTATCTGAGTCCTCCATCTAGGTCTGGTGTTAAAAAGTTCATTGCTGGTCTTTTTGGAATATTCTGCTGTCTTTTGGTTTTTGAATTTTGGTCTTGGCACATCCTTGGATTACTTTTATTTTCTTTCTTTCCTTTCTTGTGTGACTGCAGCCTGTCCATATTTGTAATATCTGTTATTCTTTTAAGGTAGTTGAAACTCGTCTTAATCTTAATTTTAACCTGGTTTCAAGTAGTACATTTTGATAAAGGTTGATCCAACAGTTTGCTCAGTCTATCAATGAATTTGGCAACTTAATTCTTAATTGATATCACAACAATTACCAAATTAAATCAAATAAATGTATTTTACATGTTGGATAAGTGAGGGGTTTTAACTGTTGATACACGTTTGATATGCAGAGTGGCAAACATTAAACAAGGGTGTTATCGGTTAAAACTGTAGGGTTCAGAAAATTAAGGGAGGGCACAGTCTATCCTCTTCTTTCATTTTTTTCCAGAGAGGAGAAAAGCAAAGACAGTTAGAGAAGAAGAAGGATAGCAGCATAGAAGTTTGCTGTTTATTCATTTTTACAGCAAACATGAGGGTTTTCCCTTGTTGATTTTTCTAATTTGTGTATTTGTATATGTCAATGCATGTATTTGTACAGTGATGCATGTGTGTATGTAAGTGTATATACACCTCACACAACCCCAAATACATCCCTCTGCTCTTCGCTTCACTCACCTTGACGTCCTCCCAGGCATCCTTCTCCTCCTTCAGCACACGGCTGGTGTGGAGGGGGGTCTGGGGCACCTCCATCGACTGCTGCAGGGGGTCGGGTGGTGGGGGGAGGGGGAGGTGGAGTCAAAGTGAACACAGGTCTCACAAGCTACTTAAAGGAAAGCTCCAGGCTAAGACACTTACACTGCAAAATTCATTACATTTTTATTATCTGGTATTTGTAATACATCGCTATTTGCAATTTTTCACTTGCTGTCAGGCTTCTTCCGAATCTGCTCCAGAGTGTTATTTTCCTACGTTACCCAGAACGACTTTCGCCACCCGTCTTCATGAGAATGTTAGCTAAAAGGATGAAACGTTCTAATGCAGTTCTGTGGGCTAAAGCCGGAGATCTTGGACAGTTTCCCACGAAGCCACGTCATTGCATTCTGGACTACTGAGGCTGTTAGCGTGACAGAAATCAGTTTCCAAGTGACGAAACTACCAGATCCAGCGCCTGAATCTCCACGTCTCATGCCCTGGAGAGGAATTACTCTGGCAGTTCCAGAGAACAGGGCCCCTGGGGTTCCCCCTGTGAGGGGGGGTTCTGCCCATGTATGGCGTCACACTCACGTTAATCCAGGGGTGATTGGTGAACTCAGTGATGGTCATCCTCTGCGTAGGCTCTGTCTTCAGCAGATGACGGATCAGCTGCTTGGCTGAAATCACACATCACATGCTGGCTCACATCTACAACTCACATGTGTAGCTGTAGATGTGTAGCTCACATGTAGCACACCTTGAGCTACTCCCTTATTTATCCTTTAGCTACTCCCTTATTTATCCTCGAGCTACACCCTTATTTATCCTCGAGCTACACCCTTATTTAACCTTTAGCTACACCCTTATTTATCCTCGAGCTACACCCTTATTTAACCTTGAGCTACTCCCTTATTTATCCTTTAGCTACTCCCTTATTTATCCTTGAGCTACACCCTTATTTATCCTTGAGCTACACCCTTATTTATCCTCGAGCTACACCCTTATTTAACCTTGAGCTACTCCCTTATTTAACCTTTAGCTACACCCTTATTTATCCTCGAGCTACACCCTTATTTATCCTTTAGCTACTCCCTTATTTATCCTTGAGCTACACCCTTATTTATCCTCGAGCTACATCCTTATTTATCATTGAGCTACTCCCTTATTTATCATTGAGATACACCCTTATTTATCATTGAGCTACACCCTTATTTATAATTGAGCTACTCCCTTATTTATCATTGAGCTACACCCTTATTTATTGTTGAGCTGCACCCTTATCTGTCCTTGAGGTACTCCATTACTTATCCTTGAGCTACACCCTTATTTATCCTTGAGCTGTAAGCAAAGCTTGCTCAGGCACTGTACCTTCCTCTGAGACATCTGACCACTCTGGGTTTGGGAACTCGTACTGTCCCATCCGAATGCGCTTCTTCATCCCTGGAGAAATGGCCAGTCCGTGGTTGGAATAGAAAGGTGGGTATCCACACAGCCTGCAGAGAGAAGTACAGTATTTACATTCAATCACAAATAGTGACATAAAAAACTCTGCACACATTTTATTTATGTTTTATTTAATAAAGATGAATTAAAATGAGTTAATCAACTGAACTGGGCTTTAGAGCAATAGTGTTATCGAGGTAATCCTAAAGGTACCCTTAAACATCATCAAAACATTACTATCGACCTTGCAAAGTTATACTGAGTTATGTAAAGACTAGCAAGAGAAGATCACCATTACAGACAGAGCCAGTATGCATGCTGTGAATACATAATCATTGTAATTATGTTCGTCTCTGTTTTTTAATGAGCAGGTATATAGGGCTCATTGGTTTTATAATGAACATACATGGTGACTATGGTATAATACAGAAAGTAGATATGCCATGTGTAACGTGTAACAAGAGGAAGAGCGGAATAATGGAAAACAAATGTATTGTAGGAATGAAACAGAAAGAAGGTGCCGGAGTCACAAGCTTGGTCACTTACAGGATATACATGATTACTCCCAAAGACCACATGTCACAGGATTTATCATACTTTTCTGGCCCAAGAACCTCTGGAGCTAAGGTCAAAAAGGAAAAAAAATCATATACAACCGGGCCCATGGCCTAAACAAGCCTTACATAATCATTATATAGCCATGAAACGGGTTGTTTTACATGCTTCACCACCGCAACAAAGGTTTGTGCTCCTGAATCAAGAATGACAACTCTGTTTTTTCTAATGAAACCAAATCAAGGTGAATAAGTCAGTCGACCGAAGCAAACAGTAGCAAACATTGAACACAATCACAAGCCAATTAAGCTTTCCCAAAGAGGCGGGGCTTTACTTACCCACGTAGTAGGGCGTGTAGCAGGGCGTGGCCAGGGAGTTATGTGTAGTCATTTCCTTAGCGAAGCCGAAGTCTGTTAATTTGAGGACGGCGTTGGGTCGTTTAGAGGTATACAACAGATTCTCTGGCTGAAACACAACAGAACATGAGCTGTCATACACCATGCAAGTAGCCAGGGTATGCGTTTGCATTTTATGGAAAAATGTCACCATTTACATTTTATCCATTTCACTAATCTAATCCAGAGTGATTTACACATTCTTTACAAATTACAATTAATCCATTTATGCAGCTGGAAATTCACTGAAGCAAATCAGATTAAGGGTACAATAGCAGTATCCCACCTGGCAATCAAGCCTATAACCTTAGAGTCACAAACCTTGCCGTCCATTTGATGGATCCACACATTGTTTAACAGGGACCCAAGAAGCTCACCTTGACATCTCTGTGTGCGATGTTGATGGAGTGCAGGTACTGGATGGCCTCGCCTATACTCTTCATGATATCGGAGGCCTCTGAAAAACACCGCAAAAACATTACGTCCCATGACTGAGCCTGCACTCAGCTGAAGTAACACACTGAGAACACAGAAGGGCAACAAGACTGGCTGCAGGTTTTAAATGGATGAATATCAAAGCGATCAATAAGGAGTTTAACCTCTTTATTCTGAGCAGAAACTCTAGAGTTAGACATACATCCTCTTCTGGAAGGAATAATTTGCCACAGCCCATTACAGAAAATGAAAGAATCAAGCAGCCAAGAAAATAAATAAAAATCTTTCAGTTAAAACTGAATATTCATACTTTTTAGCATGAATAGCATGTTTGAGAAACACTGGTCTAGATTACACGGTCTGACCTGTACTCATGGAATGGCCGTTCACAGACCGAGCTGCTCAGGAGCCAGTTGTCCATTACCTAACAGGCCCAGTTCTCCACAGAATCAGAGGGGAGGCACCACTGTACCTCTTTCAGTGAAGGCTTGGTCTCCTCGGTCCTGAATGCGACTGAAGAGCTCTCCTCCATCCATGCTGTGAGGAGAAAGAGGGCCACAATCACAGCTTGCAGGCTGACAACCACTCAACAAAGCCTTACAAAATGAGCGAAGAAACACCAACACAATGTAACTGGCAAAAGTTTAAGATTCTAGTGTTGGCAACTGCACTTATTCATGCTGCCATACTGTATATTATAATGCATCACTTAATACTGGATTCATGCCAGTCAGCCATACAGCCAAGACGCACTGCCATCTTGAGAAGGCACAGCCTAAATATAGTTGGCTATAAATTAGCTATAATAGCCAAAAAATAACATTTTGTTCCCCAGTTAAGCCTTATTTCCTCAGAACTCGAAAAGACCTAAAGATCACACTTCATTCTGTAGGTCAAGATTCATCTTTCTTCAAAAAAAACAACAAAAAAAAAAAAACTACATTTCAGCAAGCGACTAATGGTGCAAGCTAATTTTGCCTTCTGTAGGTGGGGGTGACTTGGCTCGTTGCTTAATGTGATTTGTACTTTCGTATTTGCGTTTTTTGTATTCTGGTACTCTTCATGAGTTATGATGATCCATGTGTTTTGCTGTATTGTCGCACTCACATGTTTTGAAATCTTTTATTTTTGTATGAAACAAATTCCATATTACCAAATGGTGGATGCGGCACACACACACACACAAACCAAATGCACTCAGTTGCAAACAGTCTTTTTTTTACCCAGTTCATTCAGTTTATTAGTTTAATTTCTCATATTATTTATCTATACACAATCGCACACAACACGCAAACGCGACACAGGAAGGATCCAGGCCAGCCGGGACTCTAACCCAGAACTTCCGTCTTCTCAGAGGAAATGGTGCTAACCACTGTGCCAACGTGTTCAGCCGTGCTACTAAAAAAAAACTTTTTAAACACGCCTGCTTATTGCGCACACATTTACCATAGATACGGCCAGACAAACTGAAACACGTCTGGACACAAAATGTGTCAAATAGAATCAAATAAAATAAAGATCCTGGCGCAGTCCTGGTGCTGGGGATGGAACCCTGACCGTGCCAGCGCAGGCCGTGGCTGGCATCCCCGCAGGGTGGCACGCAGTTGGCTTCAGCATCGCCCCAGGGAGGGCTCATTCTGCGGGGTCTGCGTCCGTAGACTCCCGTCTTCTGAAGCAGGCTGAGGGCCTGGACCCTTCTATCTGCATCCTGGCTCCCTGCCTGTTCCCACACCTGTTACTCTCTTCTTATGCAATGAATTACTTCAGGATTATAATAACAAGTTTTTATGGTTTTATATGGATTTCATGATCTGTATTAAGATTATAGGTTGGCATGATTTAACTTATATTTAGTGCTTTATTGATGTCACACACGCACTTGTTAATCCTGGACTGTTGTTAGCACTGTGGATGCACTTATTTCCCAGCACCTCACTGTGGTTCAATGAAGGCAACATAATGTACATTTATTTTTTCAGACCAAGTAAGTACACCCACAAGCTTCACTTGCTGATGTAGAGATTTTTATATTTCTGTGGGCGTGGGAATGAAGCCAATGTGTCTCATTTTTCTGAAGTCACCATTTCCTGAGATAACGGACCTGAGCCCTACTGCAGAGGGAGGACCGCACGCACACACACGCACACACACACACACACACACACACACATGCTTGCACACACGTACACACACACACACCCACACAAGCACACGCCGTGTTTCCCCCATCGCTGCCGGTACCTACCACTCCATGACGATGAGCAGGCACTTCCTGGTCTGGTACAGGTTCTCGTACACGTCGACGATGCGCACAATGTGGCTGCAGGGCGACGCCCGCCAGTGAAGCTCCACCTCCCGCCGGGCTTTCGGACAGTCCTGCAGCATCTGAGTGACAGGGAGAGCGAACAATGAAAATTATAAAAATGCAACCACGTGAGCTAGGAGCCAATGAAAGCTTTCAAAGGGCAGTTTGATCAGCCCACAGAATGAAGCATCACTGGATATGCATATTACATACAGTACATTTTAGGTATTTAGCAGATGCTCTAATCAAGAGCAACTTACACCGCTTACGTTCTTTATATTTAATTTGATTTTATTTAATACAGCTGCATACTGGCTGAAGCAATACAGATTAAGTACTCTGCTCAAGGGTGCAACGGCAGTGTCCTGCCTGGAAATCAAACCTACAACCTTGAAGTTGCAAGCCCAGTTCTCCAACCATTACAATACAGTGCAGCCCCTGGAACTCAACAAGGCCTGTGATGATACAGAGACAAAATCCAGCCAAAGGCAGGTGTAGAAGGAAGAGAATAAACACACAGAACTGAACACAGTTTTTCAGATGCATCAAGAGTGAGGATCATCACTACTCTTTACAATTAACTTTAAAAAATGTTCAGGATTTCTTACTTTAACTTACTTTCCTACTTGAGACACCTACTAAATTGTATCCCAGCTCCCCCTTGAGGAACTGCAAATGCTTGGCTTAAGGTTATTTCTGATATAACACTGCCACCTAGAGGCAGCACATGCAATCGCATGCTGACTGACAAACAAGTGCTTCAACTGGATCAATTCATGGGGGGGGGAACGACACCCTAAATAAAATGGAGTTATACAGGATGGCAGGAAAAATTTCAAGCAGGATCAAAATAACATTGTATCCCATGACACAGAAAACATGTTTTTATTCAGAATGTAATCTTCAATTTCAAAAAAGCAAAGATAAACAGAAAGGACAAGAGGAAACAGAAAAAAAAACATTGCGCAACCATTGCAGTTATGAAAGAAAGCCCACAGAACTTATCAAATAATGTACACATGAAATGAGGAGGAGGGAACGCTGGTAGCTTTTGAACATGGCGATGCAGGGCTGTCTGTGTGTCTGTGGGTGACAGAGGGAGAGCACAAAGCTGCCTTCCACAGGCAGAGAGAGAGAGAGGGAGGGAGGGAGAGAGAGAGAGAGAGAGAGAGAGGGAGAGAGGGGGAGAGAGAGAGAGAGAGAGGGAGAGAGAGAGACCCAGCTGCTTGCTTTATGACCCTCTGGTCAGCTAGCATGACAGACTGCGCTTACAGACACATACAGCAGGGCGAGCATGGCGGAGCTGCTCCACACACTGCCACACACGCCACCCGCTCCGCATTAGAGCCCTATTAATCACCTGTGTAACGGCAAAGTCTATTTCTTTTCCCGTTGTTCCCATCCATCAGTCACACGTGATGCGCAGCCCATAAAGCACCTGTGCTTAGTGTGCTGTGTTGTGTGCCAAGCTCAACCCCACCCCCCCCCCCCCAGCACAGAAACCCCCCAGCTACACCTCCACCCCCTGCTCCAGTACCACAGTGCACCTACGGTGGAGCCATCAATCCCTGCTGATCTGTAATCGCAGATCGATACCCAATTACAGCCCCTCTCCGGCACGTTCCGGGAGCAGCACGCTCACGCCAGAGGACACTGCCGGCGGCCAGCCCTCACAAGCCAAGAGCTTATCCAATATTAAACAATGCATCCACATTACCGACCAATCGGAGCACCCTAACCACCAGAGTAATAAAGTCGCGGTACGAGCTGCTGTGGAGTAACCGTGGGTGCATGTCTTTTCTGCTTCAGACCACAAACCTCTGAATGAGCCGTTATCAGCCTCTGTACAGCCAGCAGGTCATCAGGGACTTCTCTAAATGTCTAAAACATCCTTCAGTGCACATTAAACAACTATCTGGGTCAATGAAAAAACTTTCACTAAAACCAAAATCACACCAAAAAGCCCCCGAGAGCAAACTGCCCTTTTAAATCAGTCATACGCAGAGTTCATTTCCAGTGCTGGAAAGGACAACCTATTAAAATGGCAAGTATAGCTGACTAAAATATTGACCACAACTCAAGCCCCCTCTTAACCCTGGTCTGTGGGCTGGGTGGGCGTTTATTTCTGGCCTTGAAATACAGGCTAATGGCTTTTTATCAAGGTGGCAGAAACCCATTACACCTCGGGACACGAGCAGGGCCCTTGTGACTGGAAACTCCTCTGCAATGTCCGGGCATGGGGCGAATAGCGCATGCAGCGCTACGATTACCTCACAGCGTAGCGTCCCAGCCAGAGAGCGCTCACATGCCAAGACCCTGACAGGGCGCTGTGACAGGTTCCTGCAACACCGCCAGTTCATTTCACTTCAACACCCTGAGCTCATCCCACAAGGACAATCAGGCGGAGAGAGAGTGGGGGGGTGGGGGAGTGGGGGGGGGGGGGGGGGGGGGGGAGAGAGAGGGTGTGCAGGCCTGAGCAGAACACGAACGGATGCATACGCTTGCAAACAAACACACACACACATACACACACACTTGCATATCATAAATACACAACACACACTCACAACCCCAGCACCGCGATTCACACATTCTCACGGCAGAGTAGCAGACACACAGATATCCACTCACACACAAATATAGACTCTCACTGTCACTCTAACTCTCTCTCACACGCAGACACACACACACACACAGTTATGCATGACAGGCAGTGGAAAGAATGCAGATGTGATCGTTCGGGGAGATGCTCTGGTTCCGTAATGCTTTGTTCTGTAATCCAGGAAACTGCATTCACATCCGGGTCCTCACTACAGCCCCATCGCAGAGGGGGATGGTCTGCAGCACGCCCCATAAGGAGGTCTACACCACAGCTTAATAGGGCTGTCAAAAAATATTCGAAAATCTTTTTTTTTTTTTTTTTTTTTTAAGTTCGAACCTAAATTTGAGCATTCGAATATTAGTTTTGGATCCCGCCTTTTTGTAATTAACATGAATATACAGGCTTTAATTTCATGGGGCGAAATATGTTGCACGCAAATTTCATTTCCTGTGCTAACGTTACTTCCTCTGTCAACAAAAAACGTTCTGCCCTGGACTCAGAGCAAGTGGATCGTCCGGTTTTCCGTGCCAATAACCTCCGGTGATACTTTGAGCTCCATGGACACCTAACGTTACTGGTCAGCTAGCCTCGCGAGCCAGTCTCTTTTTTCACTTCGTTCAACAGATCTGGTCAGCTAACAATTTAGGCCAAATAATGTTCCCATGGCAGGCTATGTTTCCTTTCTGTTCTGAAGATTTTGATAAAATTGAATGATGAAGTAAGTTAAACTAAACAGAGTAAGTAATTTATGTTGTTTTAGGCTACAGGTATTAGCCGTTTGAATAGTTTTTGTGTTAAGAAATAACCAGGGATTTCCTATAAACAATAATTTCCCTACTATTGTGATTAATAAATGCCGAGTTGTGGCAAATTACATCCACGAGAAAGTGCTTTGTTCATTTGCGTATTAGGCTATAGAAACTGCAGGGGGCTCAATTATAAAATGAACTTGCGTGCATACGCCAGTGAAGACCTGACGTAGAGCCACAACCGTTTCCACGGTCAAATCGAGTCATGTTGAAATTTTATAAATCACTACTTTTACGTGATTTTCTACGTACGCGCCACACACTTGATCTAAAATACGTTTTATAAATGAGGCACCAGATGTAGTAACCTAGTATTAAAGTTCACCGATATCCTCTATTCTACTGCCCGCTTGTGGAAAATAACGCGCAGGCCAGTTTAGAGGGAGCGTCACGTGCATATCGCGCCCGACAATAAGCAGCTTATTTTTGTGAATTATAGGCAAATGATATTCGAATATATTCAAACTATAACTAATTACAAAAGCTAATATTCGAACTCAATTTCATGGCACTTTTGACAGCCTTAGAGCTTAATCGGAGGGAAGGCCTTAATGTAGGCCTATGTCCCATAAGGAGGTCTCCATCACAGCTCAATCAGAGAGGAGGTCTTACTGTATGTCCCATAAGGAGGTCTACACCACAGCTCAATCATAGGGAAGGCCTTACTGTATGACCCCTAAGGTCTACACCACAGCTCAATCAGAGAGGAGGTCTTACTGTATGTCCCATAAGGAGTTCTACACCACAGCTCAATCATAGGGAAGGCCTTACTGTATGACCCCTGAGGTCTACACCACAGCTCAATCAGAGAGGAGGTCTTACTGTATGTCCCATAAGGAGGTCTACACCACAGCTCAATCATAGGGAAGGCCTTACTGTATGACCCATAAGGAGGTCTACACCACAGCTCAATCAGAGAGGAGGTCTTACTGTATGTCCCATAAGGAGGTCTACACCACAGCTCAATCAGAGAGGAGGTCTTACTATATGTCCCATAAGGAGGTCTACACCACAGCTCAATCAGAGAGGAGGTCTTACTGTATGGTCCACAGTAAGGCATAAAGATGCTGAAACAGAAATCACATTTACCACTGAGAATAATGCTCCTCTCAGCAATGTGGCTCCTGCTTTGGTACGGTTTTCCCTGCGCTGTTCTGGTCAGGGTGTGCGGACTTGGTTTACAGTCAGGACAGCAGTGGTGCCGTTTACCCAGAATCCTTTCTGTGCAACTCTACGGGAAAACCTTGAGCTTTCTCCTGGCCTCAACGACCCCAGAGGGGAGGGGGGTGCACAGCTGGCACTGCCAGCCTAAGAGACCCCCCTCCCCCCCCCTCCCCAGGCACCACAGCGCCGCCTCGCCTCCATTGTTTCCAGCGCTAATTTATACAGCTAAACAAGCTGCTATTGACCCAGAGCACGATGCAGGGCTGTCCTCGCTTCCACAACATGTGCCAGCAAGCAGGCAGCTGCCACCAGAGGGCAGTGGCGGGCACATTCCCGCTAGTGCCAAAACCAAACAAACCCACAGTAATCACAAACCCTAAAACCTAAAAACCACCAGAACTCACTAAGAAAAGCTTGAAACCCGCAAAACCGACAAACCTGCAAATCCAACAAACCCCTGAACCCACAAACTTCAAAACTCATAAACCCCAAATCCCACAAACCTAAAAACCCGAAAACTCATAAACCCCAAAACCCAAACCCCCATGACCTACAAACCCAAAAACCCACAATCCCAAAAACAAACAAACCTGAAAACTCATAAACCCCAAAACCCACAAACCGAAAATTAATCTCACAATTTAATTTCAAAATCTTCCTAGACAGTGAGATAGCTGCTGGGACTAATCTCAAGTGAGCCTTTGAGGTCATCTGACAGAGCACTATCTGAGTTTGCTCACTGTGATATTTCTAAGCAAAAATCATACAGCATTTGGGAGAGGGACTTAATCCGAGAGGAACTCATAAAAAAAAGACTGATTATCATTGGATTCAGAAGTCTGACGCAATGCAGAGCAAAACCTTTACCCACATATTTATTTCCAGATCAAAGGATAATGAATGGGAGTTTCACACAGACGTCCCTGTCAGTCTGTGATTAATACTGGAATTCAAAACTTGGACATTTTTATCTGGACACATTTCTCTTTTGAATGGCACTGGATCCACTGAATTCTGATGCAGCTTTCCAACCGATATAATCATTTTTCCAATGAGCTAGTCCGGCGGCTTTTCAAGCTGGTCAAAGCTACCGTTAGCCAGCAAAGAAATTTAAAGAAAGTACTCAAATAACTTAAGGAAATTACCAATGAGAACAGCAACAATAACAACAAAAAAACATATTTACGGCGATATATACAACAGTACCAAACAAGAAATTTATTACACTAACAGGTAACTACAAAACACTTCCTTGTATGAAAGGTATCCAGAAATATTGCCCTGTGTGGGATGTTGTAATTGTGCGACGGGTCTTTGCAATTAGCTTTTTTAAATGACGCAGAATGTTTTTTTCATTTTTTTTGTGTTCTTTTTTTATATAGAAACAAACGTCCAAATGTCATACATTTTTTGAAGGAATTAGGAAAACTTCATTAATTTCTCCCATGGGCAGTCAATTTTTTTGATCCGGAAGTCCCGAAAATGGTAACGAAATTGAAGGGAATGACGACATGACTTCTGAAGCCCATGTCCACCAGAAAGTAGGGAAGATCACTTCAAATATCCTTTACCGGTGCATTGCCCCATTTTTTGTGAGCGGCACATCATGTGATCTCTAACTGTGAATCCAGTGAAGCAGACTTTCAGTTAAGAGAACAGTTCCTTCTATTTCTGCTTAACAGGGAGGCAGATCTGCTGGGGGTGTCCAACAGCAGCCCACCCAGAACAGACAACACATTAGGAGGCATGACTGGTTCAGGGGACAAGTCAACAAGTTTCAAGAGCCAAAGAACTAGTTCCACGGGACAAAGACAAAGATTTAAGGACCAAATACTAAGTTTCATGGACCAAAGACAAAGGTTTAATGAGCCAAAGACTAAGTGGTAGTGAATCTATCACCCCACTAACACCCCCCCCCCAAACTCTGGGGAGCGATGTCACATCCTGTACTGGATATTGGCTGCTTGTTCATCAGCAAATTGCCTGTAATCCTTAGGGTCTGAGAGTGAGAATGTCAGAAGTGTCTCCGGGACCCCTGGAGCAGAAAGGGGGTTCAGTTCACCAGCAGGGGGACATGCCTTGAGGCTAACCCACCCTGCCAAAATGCCACTATCACCCCAAAGCAGACACCTGTGTAGAGAGCATGAATGGAGGAGATCAAGAAGTTTGGTCTCTGTATCCTATCCAAAAGGTTCGGGTGCGACACAACGGTCTGCCTTGGGCCAGCTGTCCATGTTTGTTACCTCTGCCATTTGGAACTAAACTCACTGACGCCACAGAGCACAAATCACAGGGAGACAAGCACCCATGTCTGACAGCACTGTCCCACACCCTACATCCGTCCTGTCACAGAGCACTGCCCCATACCCAACGAACCTCCTGTAAGAGAGCACTGCCCTACACCCTACACCCCCTCTTGTCACAGAGCACTGTCCCACATCCTACACCCCTCCGTTCACTGAGCACTGTCCCATACCCAACACCCCTCTTGTCACACAGTATTGCCCTACACCCTACACCTGTCCTATCAGAAAGCATTGCCCTGCACCCTACATACCTCCTGTCACAGAGCACTGTCCCACACCCTACACCCGTCCTGCCACAGAGCACTGCCCCATACTCTACACCCGTCCTGTCACAGAGCACTGTCCCACACCCTACACCCGTCCTGCCACAGAGCACTGTCCCATACTCTACACCCGTCCTGTCACACAGCACTGTCCCACACAGAGCACCCATCCTGCTACAGCTTCCCTTGCCAAATCTGATACGCAGAGTCCCAGGCAAGCTCACAGATCTTTGAGCACTCGTGGGGTGGAGGAGACATTACATCACATCGCATTAATTTAGCAGACGCTCTTAGCCAGAGTGACTTACAACGAATGAAAACACAAGTGCCTCCACCAGAGTTATGTGAGCAACAGTGCCAGCACTGGATAACAGCATCCTCAGAGCAGCGAACGCTACATCAATAAAGCACTAAAAGCAAGACAACTTATGCCCCCACCCAGAACCCCAATACAAATCATAGATTCATACAGCTAATATCCACATGAAACCATAAAACATGTGGCTGCAATCCTAAAGTAATTACATAAATATAACGCGCCCGGGGGTGGGAACAGAGAGCAGCCACAGCTCAAAGGCTTCACACTAGGGGCTGCTGAGGGCACCAGGTGGCATGCACAGCAGTTCCAGGGCCCAGTTACTGTTTAACATGTGCACTTTACTCTGTACTCAGACCTGGGGGGTCAGAGCCTGGGTCACGGTCACCCTTGAAATGAGAGCATGGTGGCTTCGATACTAAAACAAACAACAACAAAAAACAAGCGCTGTCAAATGATTACTTCCTAAATCTAGTCTGTGATTAATCAAAATTAATCACAAGATCAAAAAGTATTAAAGCCTACCTCCAATAATTTGAAACATGCCTATTGCCTGATTCAATACGGTTTTTCTTGAGGGAAAGGAATGAGGCATATTGCTGAAGGTTTGCAACAGATAAGCAAAACACCTTGATTATTACATTCACAGGCAATAACAGTTCAGTGCCAACCCTTTCACTTCATATACTGTAGGCCTACTAATTCATAAGCAGGATTAAACTGTTAGCCAATGGCTCCAAAAGAGCACACAAAGAACAGATGGAATTGACCTGTGAAACCCACAGCATTGCTATGGGAAACCTACCCCATAAATAACACATCTAACCATTTGGAACTGAAAGGCCTCAGTTTGACAAAAATAAGAGGAAACTTGTGAAATTTAATTTGTTTAAACAATGGTTCTTTTGGTAGTTACTCAAATTAGACAATGGAACTGAAAACAAAACCTTTCAAACAAATTCCCTCTCATAGCCTTCCTCAGAACTTAAGTTTCACCGCTGCTGGAAGTGGTCCAGGCATTTACTCTTTAGAGTATCATGACGTATTCTTGCACACCAGCAGTTATAAATCCCCGGCACTTAGCCTACAATTTCCCGCTACTCTGCCTCCTCAGTGCTTGATATGGGCCAGTACTCACTTTTCATCTTTGCCCATTCGCGTACATTACTACTTATTGCATACCGTCACTTGTTAGAGGATCTAGGTACGCAAAACTTATTTACCACAATAAGACTGTTTTAGGCTGCCGGTTAATATTTGCTAAAGTTTACTACTAAAATAATGTTCTTATGGCGATGTAGATTATAATTCTGACAACAGTGGACTCCCTATAGATTTATGGAGTTTAGAATTCTGAAATTAAGCGATGTCCAAATTGCTTTTAAAACCGTAGAAAACAAAAACAACCGTTAAACAACAATCTTGACCCAATGGTATATTTCTGTACGTTGGCAACTGCAATGGAACCCGTCTTTTCACTGTTAGCTCGATTCAAAAAGGGGAAGTTCCAGAACAGACTGGAACCGCATACAGGGGTTTCTAGATTTTGCTCATATGAGAACTGGGACTTATTTTTATCCACTTCAGGAAGTTTCACTTGACCAGTTGCTGAGACAGACTAGCTTATTGACATTTTCAGATGCGAAGGACGATCTCTTATTCTGCATGAGCAGGGACCTGTCAGTGAAAATATCCTTTCACACAGCAATGGAACTATGGGAGATAGGGTCAAATGCGTTAATTTGCATAAAATGTTTTTGAACGCATTAATCAATTTTTATTGATCGTTTGCGCTACCTTTGACGTCTCTTAAATAACCAGGGGGAGGGAGGGGCCGCAGGGCGCAGTTTTAAAAGGGGAACGCAGGGATAGCGCATGGTTGGCCGAGGGAAGCGTCTACGTGCGTCAGACAGCCCCGCGCCCCCCGCCCCAGCCTGCGTCAGAAGTGTGTGAAGGAGCAAGCGCGGGCTTTAAGACAGAGAAAAGAAGCCGGCTCGGCTGGGACGGAAATAAGGGTACAGAGAGACCCCATTAATACCAGCACACAGTGACTGAAGTACAAAGCCCAACTATAAAGAGAGCTCCTGCAATGTGCCAGGCAAAGGTTTTAATTAAAAGGGGGATGCGGGTACAAAGGAACGCCCCTCCCCCTTAACCCCCCCCCCCAAAAAAAACCCCCAAAAACACTCCAGCACACGCTCCCCAGCCACCCCCCAGCTGGCCTCCCCTTTAATGCAATCAGTTCTCACTGAGGACGTGTCTTTGAAGCCTCTCCCTGAAGCAGCTCGCGGCCAGAACAGCAGATGTGGGCCGCTTTCACGCCCCTACAGCCCCAGACAAAGGGGTTACCCCCAGCCCCATACAATTAGGGACACCACCACCCCCACCCCAACGCACTGGAGGAGTGGATATACCCCTCCTGGACCCCCAGGGAAAGCGGCCTTCTGAGAACAGGGTCTGAGGATGCCCCCCTTTAAATCAGCCTCAATTCACCATCTCACACCCGTCCTGCATTGACCAGAGGCTGTTAAACAGAAGTGGACATCATCTGCCTGTTTTTACAATGCACTGTCCTGTGCTGAGCACGGTCCACAGGGTTAACCAGCACTAGTGCTTTAATGATGCTACATCTTACCTCATTGGTCTGGGAATGTTGTGAGCCAGGGTTACTGGGCTGCACCATTACTGATATTAATCAGGTGAATGCATTTATGCTGCTCCCACACAAGTCATTCCGGAAAAGAGAATGTGTGTGTGTGTGTGTGTGTGTGTGTGTGTGTGTGTGTGTGTCTGTGTGTATGTGCGTGTGTGTGTGTGCATGCTTGCCCAACAGCTGTTATAAAGACACCTCAGGATTACAAAAACACCTGTGAGAAGTTCTTCCTTATGACTCCTTGTAACATGTGGCATGAACACACCTGACTTTGGCCCATGAATCCTTTGCTAAACAAACCGAATATACTTCAATTCCACACAATTTCAGGAAGGCAGGTAAAATAATGCCACCTTGCTGTCATCTGAAGAGAAGAGACAACCAGTTGAGTTTCACCTTGGGCGTTCCTGTTTTAGTTTTTTTTATTTTTAATTCCTTAATTTCACTAACTTAATCCACAGGCAAAGCCACACAGGCGACAGCTTGTTATTAGAAAGAGCAAAAATTCCTGGAGTAACTATCACACACTTTTCCCGGCTCACCATGGCAACCAGAACAACAACAAAGGAAGATCTGCATCTTTCGTACAGAACATGACCCAACTCCTCCGGTAGGTGTAAACACTAAATCAGGCCTTGCCTCTGGCTAATGTGACTAATGAGCATGTCAACAGCAGGGTTTCAGTTTCCCACCCATCAGCTGATCCACTTCCTGCCAGCGTCACAGGGGGGTTAGTTCTGTGTCAGATCGTCTCGTTTGGGCGAGCGGGCGGGTGACAGAAAGGAGACAGAAGGTCTAAATTTGTGTTACCTTCCTGCTGGTCAGATTTCAGAGAAATATGAAATCATCCTGGCCCCTCCCTGTTCTCATCTGCCTTTCACACCCAACTCCACCTCCACTGCGAACAGAAATGCGGCGTTTACAGAGTTCAAACACGGCAAGCCAACCCAAATATCAAATATGACTGAAAGGGTGGGGACACAGGAGTGAGGTGGGTGCTGTGCCATCTAGGAAGCAGCTCTCTGAAGTGAAAGCTGCTCAGGTACAGCACGGTTAATCCCAGCAGCAGCTCTCTGAAGTGAAAGCTGCTCAGGTACAGCACAGTTAATCCCAGCAGCAGCTCTCTGAAGTGAAAGCTGCTCAGGTACAGCACAGTTAATCCCAGCAGCAGCTCTCTGAAGTGAAAGCTGCTCAGGTACAGCACAGTTAATCCCAGCAGCAGCTCTCTGAAGTGAAAGCTGCTCAGGTACAGCACAGTTAATCCCAGCAGCAGCTCTCTGAAGTGAAAGCTGCTCAGGTACAGCACAGTGAATCCCAGCAGCAGCAGGTACGGGGCAGGTACGGGGCAGGTACGGGCAGGACGGGTAAAAGGGGCCGTGTGCCAGCAGCCCTCGGGGGTTACGGGAAGGGATGGGTCGTGTGCCACATGACCCCCACAGAGACATGACGGGACGGTGGCGTCACGCCTCGCTGACACCGCTTGAAATCGTCACCGTCTCGGTTCCCAGCCGCAGAGCTGGCAGGTGCCCCAGTTACACACTCCACTGAAAACCCTTTTCAAACCAGGCGCTCCCAGCTGGACATTAGGCCACTTTTCTTTCAGCTGCTTTTCACATTCACGCTAAGCCCCGGTTGGAATGCAAGTTGCCATGCACTATGCAGAGCCACAGACACCATTATGAACAAGCAAGAGCAGGGCAAACACTGAACATTTCTGTCCAATACAGGTGCATAATGTCTTCACTTTAACTCCAGTCCTGGTGGGCTGCAGTGTCTGCAGGCGACATAGCTCAGGAGGTAAGACCGATTGTCTGGCAGTCGGAGGGTTGCCGGTTCAAACCCCGCCCTGGGCGTGTCGAAGTGTCCTTGAGCAAGACACCTAACCCCTAACCCCTAACTGCTCTGGCGAATGAGAGGCATCAATTGTAAAGCGCTTTGGATAAAAGCGCTATATAAATGCAGTCCATTTACCATTTACCATTTGTCTGCAGGTATAACTCTAGTCCTAGAGGGCTGCAGTGTCTGCAGGTTTAACTCCAGTCCTGGTGGGCTGCAGTGTCTGCAGGTTTAACTCCAGTCCTGGAGGGCTGCAGTGTCTGCAGGTTTAACTCCAGTCCTGGTGGGCTGCAGAGTCTGCAGGTTTAACTCCAGTCCTGGTGGGCTGCAGTGTCTGCAGGTTTAACTCCAATCCTGGAGGGCTGCAGTGTCTGCAGGTTTAACTCCAGTCCTGGTGGGCTGCAGTGTCTGCAGGTTTAACTGCAGTCCTGGAGGGCTGCAGTGTCTGCAGGTTTAACTCCAGTCCTGGAGGGCCACAGTGCCTGCAGGTTTAACTCCAGTCCTGGAGGGCCACAGTGTCGGCAGGTTGTCCTTTTGACTTTCTTTTTATTAGGCAGCCCATCTAGGCCTTGGAAACAAGGTGTGCATCTTGACTTAAGTGTAGAAGTGCAGAACTATACCCAAAACCACACCGACAGTGAAACCCACGATTTGAGCTTGAGACTCAGTAGTTGTGGACATGCCATAAACTACAGATATATGCACAACATAGGTGGTACGATATAAATATGATCCCATGGGTGTGGAATCCAAACAATGTTTCCTGTGCATAATATTTAATGAGATATGGAACCATAAGCCTAAAGAAAATTAGGCTATTTTTAACAGGGTAAATTTAGACTAAATATATACATTTTTACACTTTGCTGATGACCAGACCCGAGTCTCAGCGTGGAAAGCCCCTGTGCTACGGAAACAACTTGAGTGCTTCTGCCTAACCGCAGCTAAATCAGGTCAGTGGAAACACACCTAAACTGCAGGCATAACGAAACAAGCATGCGATTGGGTGACAGATTGCACATCATGTCAAAATAAACCACACTCAGTAAACCATAACCCAATAAACAAACACCACATGCCCCAAATTTAGCCAAGATAGGAGCGGTGGCAGGTCACATGATCCATCCCGCCTGGAGGACGCCCCGCCATCTCAGCAGAAGCCCAACAGTGTGAGGGCTGTTGACCAATCAAAACCCAGGAGCAGAGAATGGCATCATTATTTTTAGCACTGCACAGAAGACTGCTGGTGATTATGAAGCCTTTTTCAGTGTGGGAGCCCCAGGAGCCAATCAGCTGCCTGAGCTCTGCCTGGAGCCACTTCCTGTCTGTCAGCAGTCTGCAAGGGCCTGTTTCCTCCCAGCTTTGATATGAGGACCCAGAGCCTCTAATCACACACACACACACACACACACACACACACACACACACACACTCATGCACGCACGCACACAGAGACACACACACGGACACGCACAGGCATGCAGATGCCTACACATTGCATAAAACAAACATTCAAGCACACAACACCATAACACACACACCACACACACTTAGCTAACACACACTGTACAAAGGCACCACAAAGGCTACCGCACAGTGCCCCAACACATCTCACACCCCAACACTCACTATGCAAACACACCACACACCTAACCCACTGTGCAAAAACAGCACAAAGATTAAGACGCATATTACAAACACACAACCCCTGTGAAGCACACAGTCCTAGCTGCTTGGCTCTCCAGAACTCCAGGTGCGTGGACAGAGCTCACACAAACCCTCCACACTTCACCTACAGACTTTTACAGCAAGGGGAGGCAGCCAACCTGCGTACTCCGTAACTCTATACCTTACTTAAAGAGATTCAGAAGGCTTTAAAAAAAAAAAAAAAAAAAATCACCCAACTAGATCACGCATTCAAATGCTTCTGTACACGGCAAGAATAAACAAGTCCAGGCTTGAATACGACGTCTCCAGGTTGCACAGTATCCAGAAATATGGAAGGCAAACACAGATTATCCGGTTGCCAGTGCCGACGTCAGGAATCCCACCCATATCAAACACGCAGCAGGCGCGCCGTTACTCAGCTCCCGGCTGGAAGGCAGAAGCACATCAGCGTAACCGCACAGACAGAGCGCGTTTCTGCTACAGAAACGCCACGGCCTTTTTCAGCGAGACTGCAGATTTGGGGCAGATCACAGGGCAGATTAAGCCCCAACGTGTTCCAGACAGGCGATCAAGCACCTCTCATGACTGTAAGGTTCTGGTATGATTTAGATCTACATCCTGGCAGCATTTTCTAAAAATAATGCATTACACCTATTAGACAGATGCCTGCATCAATGTATGGCATCAATTTCAGAAGCTAGCTTCTCTAGCCAGAAGGTCAATTTCTGGTAAAAATAAAAATAAATAAATAAAATAAATAAATTTAAAAAAAAATTTTTTTTTAAAAAGCTTAAAAATAGTTTAATCCCTGTGCAGACTCAAGACCGCTGTAGCAACTACTGGATTAGCATGGTACCCAATGGGTCTGAAAGTGTGCTCATTTCATAAATGCGACCTTGTAAAGCAAGCGTGGCACTGGTTCACACGATAAGGTGCTACGATTGAGGAATGTGCCACTAAGCCCCGGTCAGAGCCGCGCTGCAGTAGTGATGACAGCCAGATTATTGATGAGTAATCGGATCATTCTAAGCACTTAAAATAGGCTTGCAGTGCCAGTTGTGGTCAGAATGGTGTAACCGCAGGCCGGTGCTGCTACGTGAATGTAGCGGAAGCACTGCAATACTAAGCAAGCAGATTGACACGTATGCTACTGCCCAATTCAACTACAACCAAGGGACACATATGACTACATACACACAATATACATGCTTCCAACTGACAAGATTATGATGCTTTCAGCTCACAGGATTATAATGTTAGTGGCTCAATCAGGAGAAGGTGGGAAAGAGTCATCAACTGCGATGAGAAAAGAAAAAGCGGTTTCGGACCTCCTGGAGGAGAGCGTCGCAGCAGAAACGTGATTGGGTACTCAAAAACGATGTCATAAAGGCAGTGATTGGGTGACGGGCGTAATGAGGGAATTGGGAGAACCACACAGAACAGATGAAAGGAAGAGGAGAGAGGTGGCCCACGGCAGACAGCAGATTGGCTACAGATACCCAGGTGTCATCAGGGGCCTCCTCGATTCTGCACACTATTACAACCCCTCAAGAGCCCATGGAACCCCCTCTGCCTGGAATCCATTACAAAAGTCCCCCTCCTCCGAGAGGGTCAGCAGCCCCCCTCTTCTGAGAGAGCTGTGAAATCTCCAGCACACAGAAACAGCTAGGGGGAGAAAGTGCAGCCCGCTGTGGGCAGGTAGAGATCACACACACGCTACTGTGTGTGCACAGGCGCAGATTTACATATGTGTGGTCACCCGCTCAAACGCACATGCATGAATGTTTGTTTTACGCTATGCACACACACAAACACACACACAAACACACACACAAACACACACACACACACACACACACACACACAAACAACCAAGAGCGAGAGGCAGTGACAGCGTGTCATCCAGTGAAGTCATCACAACGAGCTATTCCCAGAACTCCTGTCACCCCAGTGAGACACGGCCATCAACAACCCTGAGTCGCGACGCTGCCAGTGATGTCACAGCGGCCGGGGGCTGTTCCGCTGGGGAGGGGCCCAGAGGAGCCGCGAGGGGCCCCGAAGGCCAGCAAATGGCTGTATGACCTGGGAGTCTGCTTAGAGTACACAGATAACCTATTTTTTATTCTATGTATGGATTTACCAAAACAACTCAAGTTAAGCACTACGCTAACTATGTACACAAAGGCACCATAATTAGTAAATGTACAACTTTCTGGTTAAAAGTCCAACTCCCTAACCTCAGATACCTTTAGCGAACAGCTTCAGCCTCTTTGTCCAAGTGGCAAGTCAGAAAGGCATTTTACAGATTTTCAATAGACGCATTTCTTTCTTCAACATCAAGTAATTAGTCAACTTAATCCCCCCCCCCAGCCTGTTTCCAACCCTCGTTGGCTTTAAAATGTCAAATATAGGCAATTTATGAAATTATACTCACTCTCATAGATGAGATTTTCCTACAAAATGACAAAAATTCATAGTAAAACACATGGTACCAATTCTGAAAATTTACCAGCTTTTGGCCAGGTGAAAATGTGACAAGTCGAAACACTGCCCATCTGTCCAATATGAACAAGTCCTACTGAAAAACGAAGGCTCAAACGAAACAGCACAGACATGTTGCCAGGTCACACCTCAGACGTTACTGCGTAAAGTGTGGCGAAACTGTCCTGGAGACACAAGGTCCCCATTAGTCCTTGACCCAAAACTCCGCCCAGAGACTGCAATCTGTCAGGATAAAAAGAAAAGATAATGGCTAATGCAGGCCGCTACCTGACCCCTGGGGTGGGGCTGCATGACCTGAAGTAGAGATTTAGACCTGTCCATGCCACGCCCATCGTACCCTTTTCCTGTCTGTGGAGACTCTCATCCTGCTAAGGCTAGAAAGGAAGGATACAGGCGGTTTCTAAAAACTCAACTGAAAAGTTTCGTTTTGATGTAATCTGCTTGTGACTGACTGAACTGTGCTTGGCCTGTGTTTTGCAGATTGTTTTCAACTGTACAGTGCCCCAGGACACCTTGCTGTGAATGGCGCCATTTAAAAATAAAACCGATTGAAGAGCCGACCGTATCAGCGGGACAATGTTGCCACACACGTGTGACATCACCCCAGGCCCCATGCACACTACCCAGCATGCACCACGTGCCTCCACACCTCCTCACACCCCATAATCGCTCCCCCTCCCAGGCCTTCACACAGGGCTACTTTTAGATACTCCGCCCAGCTCTTTATTAATAGAGCAGAGCAGAGAAAACTCCAAGGCTACAGAGAAAGAGATTTGCTTTGTGGGGGGGACCCAATGCGGATTGGCCAACTTCGTCTTAGCACGCCGCTGCAAGCATGGAAATGCATGGATATCTCATTTCACACCAGCGACCCCTACTGGTCCATCCAGTGCTCGCGGTTCACCTGTTGAGCTCCACTGACTCACGTCTGTGCAAGCCGTGCTTGACATTTCTGTGCTTTGGAGTAAAGTACATGCTTGTCTTTGTCTGTGCTCTCCAAAATCCATACCAAAGGATGTGAGGAGCGTTGTAGAGACAGCATGATTGGGCATTTCAAATTGGGTTAAAGGAGAGAGTACCACCTGAGCACTGCACCCCAGCCTACCCATGATGCAATGGGAGTTCAGAAGTTTTGGTGCGGGTTAAGTTCCCACAGACATTCCTAACAGTGCTTCAGCTGAACAGGCAGTGGGTTAAATCTGTGCTTACTTCAATCAAGAGCCTTGGGTCTCCTGACACTATTCTGTAGACACAACAAAGCATACGCGGACGCACGCAAGCACACACGCACACACGCGCACACGCACACGCACACACCCACACAAATGCTCATGCAGGTAGCCTGGCTGGTACACCACAGCTGTGGAAACTACCTTACGTCACTGACAACTTTGCAGCCCCAAAGCGCATAGCCATAAGATCCCGACTTCCATACATAGAACAGCATAGAGGCCACACTGGAACAGCTGTGTGTGTGTGTGTGTGTGTGTTTGCGTGTGTGCGTACCAGGGCTGTATGTGTGCATGTGAGTGTAACGTGCACACATATATTCGTGTTACTGAGACTAAGAGTGGGGACATGTGCATGTGTGGCTCTTTGACTACAAAGTGCCTTGGTATTGCACTGAGTGCTGTTCATTGGTTAAGAAGTTGCGTGGTCATAGGTCAGAGGTTAGGGAAGGAAATGGTAGAAGGGCAGCAGATAGCTAATGACTGTGGAGGGGGAGGAAACAGAGGGGCAGCAAGATTACTGCTGACTATGGAGTTTGAACCTTCTGACCCCCCCCATGACGCTCATGACCACAGGGGTCGGATTTTCAGCAGCCCCCCCCATGCCGCTCATAGCATCATACAGTAGTGAACAGCAGCGCTGCTCTCAGGAATGCTCTCGCTGGATATGTGTCAAGACAGTGCTTTCAGACACGCAGTGGCACTGAACCACACATGACTAAATGTGCTAACCTCTTTGCAGGTCAGCAGCATGGGTTTCTGAGAACTGAAATATTCTATCAATGCGTGTGTGCATGAGTGTGTGCAAGTGCACACACTCATGCACACACGCACACATCCTTTTTTTGTGAACAGTTCACACACTTCTTGTACTAGCACCTGGTTTTATAGCTCATGCAGGAAAGGTAACATTTCTCTCACCTCCTCAAGATTTTTTTTTTCACTCTTTCATCCACATTCTCTGTTTTCCACATGAAAGTCAGGAGCTACTTGTTTACCCATCAGCTCTGTGGTAGGGGTGGAACAGAAGGCCTCTCTGGTTTATCTGCGCACCCGACATCCTCCTCTGCACCGATCCCCTGGATATCGCTGGACCCTGACTGACGTCACGGCCCTGTCAGCGCCACTGACGGATTTAACCAACGCCTTTCTGATTCAGATTCACAACACAGCCTCACTCTTCCTTTAGTCTCACCTTCAGCACTTAAAGACACCAAACTGACAAAATACTGCTGTTTATTATCACAGACACTGCCCAGGGATACTAGTAATTTCAGTGTAAAACACTTTCAATTCGCTGTCAACTTTTAAAATTATGAAATGATTATAGGGGAGCAAATCCCTCTCACAAGATTCGACACGCATCTCGATACACGGTCTATCATACAGAAAAGATACACTTACAAATACAATTAAATTCAGTTCCAAATCAATACGATTTGATTCAGCACTGACTCAGTTCAATTTAGCTCCCAATCAATTCAGATCACGTGATACAATTTCGTTTTAAAAGTTTGATTTAACATGTGTTGCCTATGTTGTCAATAGAAATTCTTTATTCTAGATGATGAAATCAAAGTCTGAACAACTATCTTTCAGTTAAGTCACAGTTAAAAAGCATTGAAAAGGCGCAGATTTAGCAAACAGTGGATTTAAAGATTGGACCATTGAAAATTCTTTCTGAAATCTTCAGGCAGCAGATGTTTGTATTTATTTATTCATATTTATTCTTTCACTCATTCGTGTTCCCATCGGGGTCATCTAATGATGCTACTCATCAAAAAGAATAAAGCTATTCATAGCAAGCTTGCACACACAGTGCCACACTACTGAAAGCAGGGTTCAAGTTGTTTTAACACTTGGTTTTAATCTACATTTATATTCTTTAAACCGGTGAATCTTATTATACACAATAATCCACCAAAGCTACAAACCGTAGTACAATTTGACAAATTGAAGTACAATTTACTCGTGACAGCCATGATTGTGCTTTTGCAGTGGGCCGGACTCTGAGAACTGAGTGGATTTCTCGTCTTCCAAGAGCCCCGCCAAGGCACACGAGACGTCTTAAGAACGTTTTATGACATGAATTTGATAAGCAAATAAGAATGACAAGAATTTGAGGGGTCAATAAAAATCACGTGGATTTCAGAAGGTAATAAGAATGTTGGACGAGAAGAAAATTGAGAAGTTAATAAGAACGTAAGCCTGTCAACCCATCCGCTGAATGAAAGCAGGCCCGGTGGTGGCCAGGGCCGATGGGCTGGCGCGTGAGCACGCCCCCCACGAGGAGACAGTGAGCTGGGCCAGCCTGCTTCCTAAAGGACAAAAGAACTGCAATGCAGTTAAGGGAGGGGGGGGGGGGGGGGTACAGAGGGCAGATGAACCATGGGGGGGGGGGGGGGGGGGGAGAGAGAGAGGGCGAGGGAGTGTGAGAGAGAGGGAGAAAAAGAGAGAGGGAGTGAGTGAGAGTACGTGAGAAAGAGACAGTGAGGGAGTATGAGAGAGCGGTGCAAAGCGAGACAGGAACAGAAAGCGAGAAAGCAGAACAGAGGTATAAAGGGACACACACACACAGACACAGACACAGACACACACACACACAGACAATTCCTCTCTCTCATGATGGTGACGAAGACTCTCACTTGTGAGAAAGTCAAAGCAGCTCTAGCCAATAAAAAGATATGGTGAACTGTTCAAACTCTTCACAAAACTATTGCCTCTAGTCACCACACATAACAGTTATTTACACAGGAATTACACAGGTTGGTAAGCCTGCTATCCATGTGTTATTTACACAGGAATTACACAGGTTGGTAAGCCTGCTATCCATGTGTTATTTACACAGGAATTACACAGGTTGGTAAGCCTGCCATCCATGTGTTATTTACACAGGAATTACACAGGTTGGTAAGCCTGCTATCCATGTGTTATTTACACAGGAATTACACAGGTTGGTAAGCCTGCCATCCATGTGTTATTTACACAGGAATTACACAGGTTGGTAAGCCTGCCATCCATGTGTTATTTACACAGGAATTACACAGGCTGGTAAGCCTGCCATCCATGCCTTTTTTTACACAGGAATGACACTGAATGGTGAACATGATTAATAAATGATGATGGGGGTGTTGCTGCAGTATTGCTTAGAGATCAGACACTGATACAGGTCCTACAATATCGCATGGTCAAGCAGTTTCTTGTTTTTGGTAGCAGTCAGAAATAGCTGGTGTTTGTTCTCTCTCTCCCTCTTTTTCCTATCGTTGCCATCTAATGATGTTACTCATTAACAAGGAACAACGCCATTTACGCTAAAGAACGGCTAAAGCCTGCCATCCATGTGTACGTTAAACAGTAATGGCACAGAATGGCCAGCGTGATTAATAAAAGATGGTGGAGGTGTTGCTGTTGTATTTCTTTGAGATCAGACACTGATGCAGACGTCATTTTTAAACCCCAGAGGCCCATGGGGGAGGGGGGGGGAGGGGGGTTGAAGTTCTGGGAAGCTCAGGCAGGGATAAATAGGAAAACAGGGGGAGGGGGTGGGATACAAAATGAACGTGGAAAATAAGATGATAAAGCTTTACTGCGAAGAAAGTATGCTGACGTCCAGCAGATTAATACCTGAACATCAATTTGACATATGCACATAACTATGCCTATGCCAAATAAAGGTAGTTACCAGTCTCCATTTCAAAAGTGAAGAACATTTTAAAATGTAAACTAGCCTAAACATTTTAATTCTCAGAAGCAAAATTCACAAAAAAATATATTTTATTTTTGTTTTTTTTTATTCATTGCCATGACAGAACCTTACACAATATATATATATATATATATAGTGTATGTGTGTGAGAAAGTGTGTGTGAGACAGAGTGCAATAGCGTGTGTGAGAGAGAAACTATAAATACAAAACAAAACTGATCGATCAAAATTATATTCCATGAATCCCCCAATGTTGGTATAACACATAAAAGCAGTTTTTTAGAGTAAAGCCATCAGTACTCTCACTCCCTCTCCAGTCTCTCTCTCAGCGGCAGGCACAAGGTGGATGGTGGAAGGGTGGAGGGGTGGAGGGCAAATCTATTTGGAGAACTGGGCAACAGCTGCAGCTTCACAAATAACAGCTTCCCCTCCTGACCTCTCGACCCACCCCCTGCCCCAGGCCCCACCCCCAGCCAAGAACCTCTATTCAGCACCCAGGCCTCATACAGCTTCGTCGATGACATCATAATACCCAGGAAAGGTCCTGCCCAGCTTAGGTGTAAAATTTGGCTCATGGGCTCTCCATCTCATTTTGTGTTCTTTCCCTGGCTTCGCCATCCCCGTTCCCCCCACCCCCCACCACTCCAGCACCAACCCTCTCCTGTTTCAAGCCCATGCCATGACGCAACCTGGAAGCCGAGATATATCATCTTGCTCTTCAGCCCTGCAATATTAATATACACTTCTTTGCTTAGACTGCCAATTTACCCAGCTAGTCTAATACGCTCAGCTGTAAACTGCCAAACCACTATTACCAATTGCTGAGATAGGTTCCCCATTCAGCCAAACTTTAAACAACTGACCCCAGGCCGGTCAGAGGGATGGATTCCCCCTCTATAGCTGGGTTCTCAAGATTTCTGCCTACTGGTGACTTTCTTCTCACCATTTCAGAATTTTTTTCCCACTGGGGAGTTTAAAAAAAAATTTTATATCCAAGTTTTTAGGGGAACCGTGCCTTTCCAGTAATAAAGTATCTTTTTGGCAGAGACCATCTACAAAGTGGACAGGGTACTCCCCACATGGTCATGCAACAGCAGCCCTGGCCAATCAGGCATCAGCGGCCAGCCCATGCAGCCATCGATGCGCTGTTCAGCTGGCGGACCGCGGAAAGAAAGCACGGAACACTAGAAAAGTGAAGCGTTTATAAATCAGGACATAATATGCTTCATGTAAATATGGTCTATATAACAGTGATATTTTGTAGAACAGAAATATGCCAGGGATCAAATTATCACCAACATGCAAACTAGACCAGGATTATTGGACATGAAATTCAAAGATATGTGACTGATAAAATTTGGAAAAGGGAGGTTCCTGGACTCGTTTGGGAACCCCTGGACCTGAGCCGTGTTTCCCCCTCTCTCTTCCTCTGAATCACAAAAGCCATAAAACCAGCATGAACAAAGGAACTGATTGAAACAGATAGCTGAACCAGCCACGCCGTTCTGAGAGAAGACTGGTCTTCTTGGCTCGTGAGCTACTGCTAGCTCATTTAATGTGGAAGGTAACAGCCAAATTTTTAAATATCAAGAGAAACAAAGACCAAATTTTGAAAACGCCTGTGTGTTGCAGGAAATCAGTTGTGTCCAGCGTGCGACTGCAATGCGCCACACAGTCCAACGCAAAGAGCGCAGACCGCCATGAAACAAAATCACTGCGAACAAACGAGGCTCACCTAAAATGAACAAATAAAGATGGGCTGCGATCACGAATCGGCTACAGAGTGCAGGCGACCATCTGCTGCTCCCCGGCCTCCCTCCCCCGGGAGCCTCTCTGTATGAATGGGCCCGGAGACGGGCAGAGAGCGCCTCCGATTCACACCGCATTTTTGGCACGGCCAGACCCAACGGAATCTCTTGGCCTCCCTTCGGGGACTTGGAGCGAGGACCGGAGGCCAAATGGCTTGTCTGGTTTTGTTATTGTTTTCTCTCGTGAAAACCGCAGCCGCGGTCTCTCAGAGGACATCGCGGCTTTGACGCGACGCTCAATTTTACGGCTTTATTTGTCTACGCGAGGCTGTAACAGACAGAGCTGCTGAAGCTCAGGCTACACTCAAGGATAGTGAAGGGATTATGACTGTCAATGACTGAGTTTGCCAGTATTTGGATAAAGGGGCAAACAATTAGGCTAACAAATACCTTTGGCTTACTGGAACAGATGCACATAACACTTTTTTTTCAGGTGCTAAAGAGAGAGAAGTATGACATTTGAAAGAACAGTTGTCACGTTATAAGGGGCCGTAAAACAAAGCTCACCTTGTGACACAATCGAAAGTTTTGGGAATTTTTGTGTATGAGGGCACGATCAGAGAACAGAGGCAGTGAAACAGGATTTACGTGCTTGTGGTAACAGAACAGACACAGGAGTGCCATTTGTCCCTCGTACCGTAACCCTGTGGTGCTGAAATCGGAAGCCCAGGCTGGCAGTGTGTCCCTTTCCCAAAATGACAGGGGGGCACGCTCAGTCACATACCGCAACACCAACAAAACAAAAAAAAAACCTCATACCAGTGACACCCACCCAAATGTCCTCTGTGGTTTCCAACCCCCCCCCCCCCCCAATAACTACAGACTGAAACAATGCGGTTTGCTTTGGTTTCAAACAATGGTCATCACGTTCCTCAGAGGCATTCTGTCAAATATTGCTTGCCATTCAAAACACCATACACAGTGAAGGCACTTGTAGAATGGTTACCATAATCCATCCAGAGAGCTTGCTTGCATGTGGGTTTTCACTCATTCATGTAGACTTCTTTATGCTGTCTGGTATTCCCTCCGCAGCAAAGCACAGACTTCCCACTGGAAGAATGTACAGATACTAAATCATATTAGTATCCCTCAACCTAATGAATCACCTTAATTCATAACAATGCATGAAACTGTTTAACTACAGCCAATAAGAGCCTATCAGGAAGTGGAAAACGCTATCAATACTACAAGCTGAAACTTGCAACACACCTGCTGTTCAGACTTCCTGTTTCTTCCATATTAATCTTCCTACTTTCATCCAATCAGGCATGTAGCAAGCAGCATGCCAGACAGGTGTATTTCTGTCTTTTTAAAAAAAAAAATAGTTTGGCTAAATCTGTCCGTCTGCATTGTAGGGCCAGGTAAGTTATGAGTTTGTGGTCGTACGTTTTGACCTAAGACCAAGCGCACACTGTAGATTGACCAGGCTGTTAGGGGTTAACAAAAGGAGCGACACAACACAAACTCCTTTTTTCCCCTCCTTAAATGGAATAAGAGACATCATTGTGTTTTTCCTAGCTGACATGTTTTGCTGCGTGGGAGTTCCTTGGAAACTGGTCAAATATTTATTGCCCAGAATCAAAGAGGATCATTATAGTCTTGGAGAAGGTCTGGGCGTTGGGAGAGTTGAGGAGAAAAACCAGCAGGTAACCCCTCGTGACCTGTGGGCTTCTTCCCACAATGACTTGGGAAGATCGCTGTGTAGATATGACGGGTGCCACATTATTGCAGCAGTGCAGGAGAGGGTAGTGACTAAGATCCAAGCCAAAAATTTCCACTTGACAATCAAAACAGCTGTTACACGCATTGGAGAATGACACGATTTTAGAGCTCAGAGAATTAAATCAAATAATGTGTCACGATTTACGAACAAGTGACGTTTACCATCCGTCCATTACCTAAACCTGGGCAGGGTCGCAGGGGGTGCAGGAGCCTATCGCAGCATGCACTGGGCGAGAGGCAGAAATACATCCTGGACAGGTCGCCAATCTATTGCAGGGCGCGCACACACACACACACACACACACACACACACACACACCATTCACTCACATTCATACCTTTGGGCAATTTAGAGTCCTTGGAAAATGGAGTACCTGGAGGGAACCCACGCGAACACAGGGAGAACAACCTCACAGAAAGGCCGGGATTTGAACCCTGGACCTTCTTGCTGGGAGGTGACAGTGCTACCCAAGTGACGTTTACATTACAATCATTTAATGACATATTTCTGAAGTCCATCACGGTTAATAACGGCTGTATCGGTATTAATTATGATGTATCATTGTGTCCAGTTCCATCAATCGTAAAATCAAAACAATCATCTAAAATATACATATGCAAAGTATGTACATATAAAGTATAAATCATTTTCATATCATCATAGCGTAACAGTACCCACGTGAGAAATAACTCAACAGGAGTTCTTGCATTGGCGTGCCAGAGATTCTGAACAGTTGAAAGTGATGTTGCATTAAACGCTCCAATATTCGCTTGTTTTGCCAGGCATGAGATGCGTGACAGTGACAACTTTGAACGCCTTTGCCAGATTTCAAAAGGAAACAGAGAGCTGGCAATCACACATCCACACCTGTCAAGAGACGAACGCGGCTACATCTCGCAAGAGCACATTTCCACAACTGCAAAACCCAGGCAAGCGAGCTAAAGTAATGGGGAAATCGGTCGCTGCTGGGAAAAATTCATTTAAAAACAAAGAATCTTACCTTTAATGCGTATTTTTCTCCGTTTTTCTTTTGAAAGATTTCCAAAACCTTGCCATTTATGCCCAAACCAAGGACCTGGCTTGTGACTTTGTAATCGTCCGTTATCGCGTTCTTCTTTATTTGCAATGTGGGCTTAACGTGAAACTGCAAGAACTGCGCCGGGTTCTGTAGAGTTTGCTGCTGCTGGGTCGGGAACACCGGCTGGTTCTGGTTCTGGGCGTTGGACAACATTGTTAAAAGTCCACCGAAGAGAAAGCCTCCACTCTTGAGTTTTTAAATACTCCGACAACAACTGGTGTGAGTTACGTTTGCCAGTAGATCCCTATATAGCTAATTAGCGGCTGGTACGTACAAGTCAAGTGTTCCGCTGACTTAACCCGCCGACGTAGCTTCTAAGGTCAAGCAGCTAACTTAGTCACAATACCGAAACTACTTTAACCAGCGTACCACTATCCCGGGAGCGTGAAATCCCTACAACTCACTTTGTGCATTTACTTTTCCCCTTAAATCTACTTCGCTGGGTAGCTGCTAACTAGACGTCGATGAGACGGCGAGCTCGGCAAGCCAACTAGCCACAATGTCAGTTTCTTGCCTCGGTTTCGTCTGTTTCCACCTGTAAAAAGTAGCTAGCTAGCACCCCTCCTTCAAGAATAGCTACCAAGTGGTGGGGTTTCCAGTCATTTGTCGCGGTTATTAAATCCCATATGTCCTTTTAGGAAGAGCACAACATATATAAAAGACCAGCAGAAGTTTGCTAGCACTGTAACTAGCTAGTCAGCCAGCTACAGTTAGCTAGCGTTAAATCACACGAGCACAATGCAGCTAGCGAACTAGCTACAGGCACTTTTTGTCGTGACGTCGCAGTCCCGACCGTCCGGCCAAGGTTTTCTCTTAAAGGAGAAGTAAGAAATGAAGGAAACGTGAAGGACAGACCCATTCTGAGGACATGTTTTGCGGCTGCGTCATGAATAGAACGCCTTCTCAATATGCTACCTACCCACTATGTTCCTTTTCGAATTATTGGGTGGTAGGCTATATCGAAAACATCCGTTTTCATTATCAGTAATATCATATAAGTTCAATTTACTGGAATCACATGGAGCTCAAAACAGTCTCTCAAATTACGAAATGCAATTTCATCATTCGAAAAAAGCAACAGCATTTTGCAATGTTAAAAATGACAACGTTTGGAATTAATAACCAATACTTAAAGTTACAGAAGGATATAAAACAATACCTGGCTTTCTCAAAATAGCTTTTTGGCACCTAACAGCATGCCGCTGGGTTGAGCTGTTGCCATTTTTACTTGTTTGGAATGTGGGCCTTGAGATGTGTCCACTCTTTGCATTTCCTGACAAGAACATGTGAAATTCTCTGAAATTTTTTGTTTCTTTGGTCACTAGTATGCCTTCCACAACCCACACAGAGAGCACTGCAGCTGAATGCCCGTGTTCATCCTATTCCATCACCTGTACAAATCAGTGACAATTTCCAAAAACAGCAGGAGCCAGCAGAGCTAGCATCGGCTGGCAAAACCCACCTCTCATTGAAGATGATTGGTTACCTGTAGTTTACTGGAAATAACTGGTAACCTGTAGTTTACTGAAGACAATGGGTGACTTGTAGCTTACCACAGGTAAATAGAGTTTACTTTTGTACTCAAAATTGTAATTCATATTGAAAGCAAGAAGTCTTGAGTGTGTAGACCAGTGGTTCTCAAACTTGGTCTTGGGGGACCACTGTGTATGCTGGTTTTCGTTCCAATCAAAATAGCAATCCAATAATTTTAATAAGCTGTACATTTTTCTTGTTAGGTGCTTTCATGTTTTAAAACAGGGGTCCCCAATCTTATCCAGAAACAGCCAGTGTGGGTATCAGCTTTTGTTTCAGCCAAGCAGTGACACTCCTGATTCTACTAATCAAGGTGCTTAGCAAAGAATCTCGTGGTTGATTAGTAGAATTTTGAGAATCACTGGTGTACACCAACCAATGACTGTTGCAGAAAATAAAATAAATAACCTGTTACTGTCGATACGCATAATCTGAACCCACAGTTTATGTAATAATTGAAGTTTAATAACAAAATGAGTCATATCTAATCGTGACAGCCTATTCCTCAGCTTGTTATATTAACTTTTATGAACTTTGATGATCAATTATTTAATTTATGAAGTTGGAAAGGAGACGTCATTTTGTTAAAATAGATTTATACGTTTGAATATGATTGCATCAGTGATTTGAAACAATTTGACATTGAAGCCCAACTATGTGCACGGCACTATTACAGACCATGATGCCACTTTTCTAATAATAGTCCAATAAGGGGTCTCAGGCACAGTGAACCTTTTGACTTTCTGGTTGGGAGTTGTGCCTTGTGGTCAAAAGGTCTATTGGTTCGGTAACTGCTCAAACCACACACAGCCCAGAGTGAATATTTTATAGGGACAGTGATGAAAATATCCCCTATGCCTTGCATAAAGAAGAGCAATTTTTAGTTTGTTTTTTGTTTTGTCGCTCAATCATGCTTTTAAATAGCCACAGTACCTAAAGTGTCCACAAGATGGCACAAACAGCTTAGCCATTGGCTTGCACTAGGTTTGAGGCACGTCCTGTTTTAAAGTTATTCTCTTAACAGGAAACAGTGCCTGAATTCTGATGTTTCAAAATTCCATCCTCATACTGCTTCACGTAGTGAATGCAATACACACTCAATTTTAAAATTTCCTTTAAATGTTTTTGCTTTTATTTTTTAACTTTGTGAACAGGATGACTGTTTTATTGGTTTTGCCCAAATCGCTATAATAATTATAATTATAATTCTAAGTAATTATAAGATTATTAAAAGGTAAATCAGGCTTTGGAGATGTTCTGTCCCTAGATTTTGTTCTGTCCCTAAATTTGGGGTCAGTTAACAGTGACCCAGGAGTGCCATTTTTGTAGGTGTCCTCCGTCTCCCTGAAAGGCAGAATACAGTCTAGTGCTTCCAGGCTGAAAATACAACACAAATGTGACATGCTCTTTCAGTCAAAGACCATCTGGGAATCATCTTTCCAGCTATTACAGCTCAAAATGTGTTATTATTGGGTTAATGCCTCCAGTTTGTAAAGCCCAGGCAGTGTGAAATCAGTGGCATACCAGTTAGCATGGCAAAAAAAAAAAAAACATTCTTAAAAAGCCGGAACTGGCAGCACAGGCAACGCAGAGCATCTCCAGCATGCAGTCACCTGGCTTTGTGTAGCCCAATAAATCATATGATTACGTCATTAAGGTTCCGGCCGGATCTGGTGCTAGCGGCATCAGGGCCTCTCACCCTCCAGTGAGGACGATTTTAATTCCTCCTGTTCTCAGATCTGCGTCGCCCCCGGCTGCGGTTCTGGGCGTTCCGCTCGTGTCTCAGGAAGATCTCATGTCCGGAGACGGAGGAACGTGTGCTCAGACGGACTGGGTGTAGTTTTATAATAATAAGCAAACAGAGCTTAGACAGCTGACGTCAAGTGCAAGCTACGATGGCTTTGTAGAGTGCTTTTATAGTTTCAGATATGGGCCCATAAAAAGAACGCCATTATCTCTGTTAATATTCAAATAAAAAAGTGTAAAAATGTAAGGTCATGTGAGCACTGGAAAGGACAGAGGCTTCTGCAGTAAGGCACACCGTGCTACTCAAGAGGATCAGATTCTGCCATTAGGGCACTAAAACGTCTGGAGGACAAACTCCACTGTGGAAAATCGAGGGAAAATGCAACATAATGGAGGCCCCATGTGCTCCGGTTTATTCCTGATTTATTTATTATCCTCTGTATTTTCAGGGAGCTGAGCAGCCATTCAAGTTTATATAGGGCTACATGAACCTGGGACTGAAGGGCTGCAATGAAAAAAAAAAAATCCTACAGAGCTGTGACGTATGAGAATGATGATAATGATGATGATGGCTTGAATAGAACAGAACAGTAATAAACTCAAACACTGTGAGTGCAAAAACTAACACCAGGCTTCAACCCAGCTTATAAAAGAGGACTAAATATGTTCTTCACTGCCAGGGTAGTCCAAGACACATACAGATGGATCGTTAGCAGGATTACTTCAAAGGGCCTGAAATAAGGATAGCTGGAGCACTCAAAGCTCAGATACACAACAACTTAAAGGAAACGGGGGGCTGACATTTCTAAATCTGGGACATCTTCCTCAGAGTTGACAGAAAAGAACATTAAATACAAGGAATTGCTCCAGGAGGCATATACAGTATGTACCCTCCCACTAATTAGACCACGTAAAGTGAACATGTCATAATGAGGAAAAACAAAACAAAAATACTCGACGCACACTCACAACCAAGTATAGTCGAGAGTGTGCGCGCATACTCGCACATGACTCCCGCATCTCATTGTACGGAGCAGTAAAAAAAAAAAATTTAAAAGGGTTGAGTTGAATTGGTCATGTGACTGTGAGTCCCTGCAGGCCCACAGGAAACAGACATAGTGTGGGAAACGAGCACCACAGACCACATTCAGAGGAGGGGTGGGATGGGGGGGAAGACACTGAACTTTGGGGAAACTCTACTTTCCCACTGCCCCAGTAAACCATTTTACCAAACAAGGCAGTGCATCTGACAGCCTGGCTTCAGACTGGATTTCCACAGAGGTGTGAAGCTGGAGGTGAAGTGGAACACATGCCCACATTCAGAGGACAACCCGATGATCACCTTGAGTGTTACAAATGTTCAGTCTCTTCTCACCTGTTTAGTAAACACCTAGCACAGGTGTGGTCACTTCCTGTGAAAATAATAACCAGCTTAAAAAAAAAAAAAACGAAAGGGAAAGCAGCTTGGCAGGGCCAAGACTCATTATTGTGCACAATGTTAATCATAATCACAATTATTATTGCAATTACATTAACCATATCAATACGAATATGATGATAGCAATTTGTTATGTCAGAGATTGCAATGATTTATAAGATGATGATTATTATCATTGTTGCTGTTGTTATCATTTCTTTATTCTGGAGGCAGATAAACACAGGGTGCCAAATATTCCAGGATGACTTCATCGCTTGGGAGAGGCATCTGACTGCAGGCTGTAGGAGGGCGGGTCTTAATGTCAAACCCCACCCTTTGCCAACCAACCTCCTAGTCCAATGCAGAGCAAATAGTTTTTAAACCAATTGCAGGCATTGATGGGTGGGGCTAGATGTCAAACCCCACCCATCAACATCCAACCACGCCCCTCCCACATCCAGAACTCAGGTGTATTTAAAAAAAACAGGCCAAAGTGACTTGCGCAGCTGCTTGCTGAGAAAATGTGTTTTTTCTTGTGTTGTGCAAATCACTGTTATTGCATGCCATGTAAAGGACACAGACCTTTGGCATCTGCAGTAACCAGTGCTATCTGCAAATATCAGCAGGGGACAGCTGATTGGCTGGGCCCTACATAGATGCACAGCAGCAGTGCGATGTCATGACATTGTTGTCAGGGAAACTGCTGTGACAGGGGAAACAGGAGCCCCACAATATTGGTGAGTGATTTCCGAGGTCTGCAAGATCCTTATTCTCAGAAGAGGCCTAGTTACCTCATTGCTGATGCTGTCGGTCATTTTCACAGGAAGTGGAATCGCCCAATATTGTGCTATTTCCTTTTTCCATCATTGTATGTGGTAAGTGCATGGCAATTGTGGGTTTTCCTGTGTGGTGCTTTTAACAGTGGGCAGAATGAATCGATTGCTGTTGGGATTTCTGTCCCTATCATGCCCTTTCTCACTGCATCATACACACATCTATGTTCTAAAGTATCTATTGTTCAAATGCTGTTCTTGGTCATTCTGGGACTGTTTTCCACCCCTGGACACCAAATTTCTCACTTGCGCTTTCCCATTACAGAGAAAAAAATGACAAAGATGTACTATCATCACACACATCAGTTAGTCATCACTAAAAACTGCCACATCAACTGAAGTTCTCTTTTTTGCCAATTGCTTACATACAGTTATTAACAGTTGCATAAATACTTTAAAATAATAAATACAGTATAAAAGTCCAGTATTGTTGTTTACAATGTAAAACAGCAGTCTCCAAAATAATGAATCTTCCTGAAAAATAAGCAGCAAACCATTGTAATTTGTTCACCAACAACTGACAATCATTTGATTTTCTTTGAGGAACATCAAGTTAGTTTATGTAAAGCAGAATTACATTTCCCTCCCTCCAACATGTGAAAAAAACAAGGGATCCATTATGGTTTGGGATGCATGCCTCCAGCCTATCTCTGGCCTCTTGTGGTCCATAATGACCATGTACATGGCAGGGAATCTGCATGTGGACCCAACAAGGAGCCCAACAGAACAATGGTGAACAGACCGAACAACAGTAGGTCACCAGCAGTGAGCTCACCGACCAGGTCACCAGAGACATTCTTCTCTTCAAAAGAGACAAGAGGGCGCTTCGTGCCCACTTGTTAACCTACTTTCGGGTGTCCGGTCCCCATGTGTCCCACTGCCCCAGTTTCGTGCTGCGTGTCCTGTGGAACCCCCACACAGGATTACCAGGATGCCCCCATTGTCACGCACAGAGAAGCTGGAGCTTGTCTAAGTCGAGGCTCCCCAGTTTGTTTCTCGCTTTCCTCTCCCATGGCCCGTTACTGTGGACCAGAACCCACAGAGCCCACTGCTGAACCCGTCTGACCTGTCTCTAACAGACAATCACTCACTGTTTACTAGTCAAGATCAATAAGCAAGCGTTGCATGTTCTTTTTACAGCTATAGCATGCAATATATATTATTTTAAAAGTAAATAATGGGAAGTGGAAAAATTATTGTTGTATTTCATAGCAGCAATAGCAATAGTTTTTTTACACAGATGAAAACTTTGGCTGCTTAAAAGAGATAACTGCCGACAGCACATCCAAGACAGGGTTTGCCCCACTGTGTCATTTGATTAGTTGATGAAATTAAAGGACCTACCAATGCAATGGTCTGTAAATTGACAGTAAGAATCCACCCCCATCCTCCTGCTAGTTTCAGGCCTGGATCTGGAAAGACAAAACATGCCCCTGCCTGAATCAGCAATCAGAACTGTCCCATTTCAAAGCTCTGTGCAGACAAAATCAAGAAAGGCAAAGAAGGAGTGATATTCTGCTCTAAAAAACATCTCACCCAATCTGCATCATAAGCAAAGCGCTTAAAACATACTTCCATGTTTAATGTCCATTAAATGTACTTCATGTATAATCTGTTTAGTTTAAGCATGGTGTGTAGTCCAGGTACCGTTATTTAGTGCATCTCATGGTCAAGGTGCCATGTGGGTGTTTATGGGTAAGCAATGTGCAAAACATTGCACAACCTTGTTCAGAATCTTGAAGAGACAGGTATAGTCTCATGAAGAGGGTACTCCTTACACAAGCTGCCACGGGATAAATGACCTGGTTGGGGGATCCAATCGATGACTTGCCTTTGAAGTACCCAGTTCCATTCAAAAGGCAAAAAGTACACTGAAAATTTATTTGTGACTCTATGGAAAAAATACATACATTTTAAAAAAAGTATGGAAGTAAGTACTCTCTGTGTACCCTGTCCTCTCTACCTATGACCCCTCCTACGTCATGGTAGCGACAGAGCACCTACCCACGTCCTTCCCCTTCTTTCCTGATTTGTCACACTCCTTCCTCATAGCCAATAATGGCAAATCCCACCTAATCCCATTGATCCTTCATTTAGATTACGGCAGATTAAGACAGACAGTCTGTGACCGACATCAACCATGAAACGTAAGTCACCCGTCACCTGGGGTCTTCAGCTAGGTCACGCCTTTGAGGCCGGCCATCATCACGGCACGACAGCCAGCCCTGTCATTACCTGTCATTCAGTTCATTTTAAAACTGTGAGAGGACAGTGGAAAGGGAAAAAAAATGGAGGATATACTAAAATGACCATTATTTCCCAAACTGCGCAAATGCAAGTACTTGAGAAATTGAGGAAGTTGGTCTTAGCTTTGGGTATAAACAATGACAAAGGGAATAGACATACCACAATCAGAAAGACCAGAATTCTCAAGATTGCTAAAGGGCAAAATAATGCTGAAAAAAAATTCAAGAAAAGCAGAAGGCTGGTTTGAGAGTCTATGAAAGCACTTTTCCCAAAAGAAATGATACAGTGAGGTTACGACCCATCATATCAACCTGTAAATAGCTAAATTCAGAGAAAAAAAGGCATTTTGCTGTGGAAAATATTCTGATTGGTTTGAATCTGTGAAAAATTGATGGCAAATGGCATATCTATGGAAAGTTCCAAAATTACTGAGCTTAGACATAAATTGGGTGCATAAATGTTAAATAAAGCAATGAATCAAAGAAAAATAAGGCTCCACACACCAAAAAAATACCTCAAACACGCTCAAAGTGATATCTTTTAAATGTTTTTGTTTTGGCTGCTTTAACCTTCAATTCATTTAATTTTACAGTAAAATCAATAATTATGAAACCCTGAAAAATTTTGACATCAGATGAAACTTTAACTAGTGCATTTGAACACCCTCCTTTATTTACTTATAAGAGAGCTAAAAATATTAGAGATGTGCTTGTAAGGGCAGATGACAAGGCACCAGCAAAACAGGTTTTTATTCCAGGAAGTTATCCTTGCTGAGGTAATGCATCATGTAAATTCATGGATCACACTAAGGTTTTCTTTGTAAATGGTAATGTTTATAACATTAAAGAATGCATCATTTGCCCTGGTAGATTGGCACCCTGTCCAGGGTGTATTCCTGCCTCTCGCCCGGTGCTCGCTGGGATGGGTTCCAGCACCCCCTGCGACCCTGCCCAGGATAAGCGGGTATAGATAATGATTGAATATAAATTTGTAATTCTGTCAATGTAGTTTATTTGTTATTATGTCCATATAACCTGTATTATGTCATCAAAACATCAAAAAAAATGGAATGTACGCTTGACAGAACATCGAAATAGTATTAAGAGATGTGACAGCACATTATTTTACAGAAATAAAACACAAACTAGAAAACCTTAGTTGTACAGGCATTGACAAACTAAAGATACATTGTTGAGGGGGAGACAGACTGAATGCTCCATTTTGAGAAGGCATATCTGTTGGCTGTCTGGTTCATCAAGGAAATATTTTTATTGCTAATGTTTCATTAACTGTTTGCTTTTATTCATTTGTTTATTTTCATCTGTGCCAAACATGACTTCACTTCTCCTGTGACTCCCCTGGAGGCAGAAGGTCAAGATAGTGGTTTGCTAATCCCCACCCCCACCCAGCAATGCCTGTCTGATTGGCCCTTATCTTCCAGCTCCACTCTCCAAACACCCTGACACAGTGTCACAGTGAAGCCTACTTCCCCATATAGCACACCTCACAGTTTTAAACTGATTCTCTCCCTTAAGATGATAAAACGCTAAAACAATTAATGGCTTGTCACAATTGTAAACAACACCTTCGTCTATGCATTGTAACACAATTTTTACTCCCATGTTTGCATGCTTGAACGGCATGATATCACCACAGTTGATAAAACATAAAATTACATAATTTTGTATTTTAATCCATTTCATTGATCAAAAGAAACTTGAAACTTGAAACTTGAAGAGTTTGGAGTGCAACTCGTTCAGTACGGTGACAAGTCCAGGAGTAAGTGCATACAATAATGTCCAGCCATTATACCATACTATACCCAGTCAGGGTCGCAGGGGGTGCTGGAGCCTATCCCAGCATGCATTTGGTGAGATCCAGGAATACACCCTTGACAGGTCGCAAATCTATTGCTTACCACACACACCATTCACATACACACTCATACCTAGGGGCAATTTAGGGTCTCCAATTAGCCAACCTGTATGCCTTTGGACTGTGGGATGAAACTGGAGTATCCATAGGAAACCCATTTTGACACAGGGAGAACATGCAAACTCCACACAAAAAGCTCAGGCTGGGATTCAAGGATCTTGCTGTGAGGCAACAGTGCCAACGCCCTATACAATAATATAGTGTGCATGTACTTGTGAGTCTGCACAAGATAACTATGTACCTGTAAATTAGCAACAGGCTAGTTCCTCATTCTCCAGATTTTTGCAGAAGCCGATACCACATATCCCCCGACCAGCATTCACTGGTGGAAATTCCAGTTTGGTTCCAGCCTGGTTTTAAGCTGGTCTAGCAGGTTTGGAGATGGCCAAGCTGACAACAAGACGGTTGAGATAGCAACCATGCTGGAAAGACCATGCCCATCTGGTGGGCCAGATTGGTTCCAACAACAGGCCACCACCAAATTCACCTAATTCCAGATGGTATCCAGCTGGAGCAGAAGCTGGTTCCAGCTAGATTCCATTTTAGGCTGGAATTTCCACCAGGGTTTTGCAGTACCACAGCCCATTCACTGACAGGCAGAACCATGTCAGTATTAACAGGTTTACAATGAGAGTTTACAGCACCTGGGACCTTAAGGAAAACAAACTTCACAGGCAGTCTGAGAGAAGAGAAAGCACAGGTGTGTCAGTTTAAACACAGGAGTACAGGACAAGACACTCTGTACCAGCTCTGAACAAGTCAGACAATGTTAGATAGGATTAGTCCTCCTGCACAGGCCTCAAGTCATTTCTCTCCATATTCCTGACTTTTTTTCTACCTCTCCACTTTGCTGCAGGGTGCTTGTCTATCTCAGGCTCAGTGTCTGTCTGTACCTGAGCATGCCTATGAGCAGTACACCACCTGATCCATCAGTCAAGGCTGGGAGGTTGGAGGTGGTGACTTTCTCTCAAAGTTTCTCTCTCTGTATTTCCAATACACACATACCGAAATATACACATGTGCTTATGTGCACCTGTCCCTGCATATGTGCATGTGCGTACACACACACACACGCACGCACACATGCACGCACACACAGCAGTGCCAGCGGAAGCAGAAGTGCACACTTTGGGGGAAAACCTGGGACATCTGCGGGTGGCATATCTGAGTTAGAGTCTAATTAGTCTAGAGGCCAGGTCTATTTGTTTAATCCTATTAGGCAGTGAAATGTACACTGGGGACCTGAGCGGGGCCTGGGCGGAGACATTAAAGACCTGAAGCCGCACAGCTGTTGCCCAGCACGGCCACTCACACCTCTCTGCTGCCACGGGATAATCTCTCCGCCACACGGAGTCACAGGGACAAAGGGCGTCAGCAGGGAGGAGGAGCCCTGTGGACATCACCATGGCAACACGAACCTGGTCAGGGGACAGGGTGAATGGTGGACATGGGAGGAAACTGTTGTTTTGTGGGGTGAAGTATTATTCTACTGTGTAACGCTGCTGGGATGCATTTTATATGCATACACACACACACACACACACACACACACACACAGACTAAGACAGAGTAGATTTAGGGCCCCTGTCAGCAGTAGAGCAGGTTTAGATCTCACGCTCTCTAGAGAACCCGAGAGCATTTCGAGGCTTTTGCTGGAACTTGCAGCAGTGGAAGGACAGTGAAAAGCGTTTTAAGAACCAGGAAGAAAGCAAGAGCAGATGTTGACTTATTTATGAGACGCTCCACAGTGAAATATTTCAGCAACCTATATTTAGAAACAGGAAGAAAACGCTACCCACCAAAAAAAAAAAAACAGAAAAGAATGTTTTTGTGGAGCAGACACAGTCCTGTTGCTACAACAATTCCAGCTTGCCAAAGTCAGCTTCTTTTCACCCACCAAGTAAAGTTTGGGTTCCCTCACTTGTGAAAATCAGATGCTGGCCTTGTCCAATTTTAGCATTTGGTTTGTTGAGGTTAACAAAAAGGAAAAAGAAAACAAGGAAATACAGAATAATGGGCAGATTCTAAAATGAGCTGTCTGCTTCTCTTTGGTCTGGCTGTGCTTAGAGACTGTACAGTAATTGCATTCCCTTTATATGGTACAAGATACAGATGTTTATATGTATACATATATCGATAAATCATCAATAATGTCTCCATTTTCTTAAATTCCTACCCAGATTTAGGACCCAAAATGTTTTAGTTTTTTTTTTTTAAGTTTTAAGGCCAATTTCTTTACCTTAAATGCTAGGTTGCAGAGTTCTAAGAGAAGTGCACATGTGCTGTTGACCCTGGGCTGTACCAGAGGGCCTCTCCTTCCTTTCCCCCTGTCAGTAAAGCTCACGCACCCAGAGGCCCCAGCAGCCCCAGGTCACTGCCAGCAGGCCCCTGTGGTGTGTCTGCACACACGGAACACGCCGTCCTCCCTCTTCCACTGTTTATCCATTCCTGCGTTATATAAGGACCCCAGCGCAGGCCTGAGGCTGGGCACGCATGCGGCCCAGAGGCCTGGCCCAGCAGCCTGGCCCAGCGGCCTGGCCCAGAGGCATGACCCAGCAGTCTGGCCCAGCAGCCTGGCCCAGCGGCCTGGCCCAGAGGCCTGGCCCAGAGGCATGACCCAGCGGTCTGGCCCAGCGCTCTGACCCAGCCATCTGACCCAGCGGCCTGGCCCAGACACACACGCACACAACCACACAGACAAAATCACATTTCTTGGGAGGCACGATCTTGTTGTCATAATGAAAAAAATAATTCTGGCTCAGTAATGTTTCTGGTTAAATAAAAAATACATTAAACCAAACAAATTAACATCAGCACAATTCATCCTCCACACCCACAAAATGTCAGACATTGAGTCCATCAATCTCTGGAGTTCCCCAATCAATGGCCCCACCGCATTTCCTCTGGCACTGTCATCTGACATTGTGGATATTTAAAGGAATTGAATGTGACTACTATTGACAGCTATGTGCAGAAAATTGGCAAGACAGTATATCTTTGTGGAAGCAATGAAAACTGTCTGGCTAGGGAATGTTAAAGATTAAAAGCATAGCTGCATGTCTAATATCCATGCAGACCATGTAACATCCTTTAACTCAAGCTGAGACTTGAACAGCCTATCAGCACAACACCAGCTTTCATATTATATGTATACCAGTATGCAAAAATATTTTACTTTTAACTGTAACAGTTAACATTTTTCCTATGTCATATATCTTCATATATACAGTATAGGTACATTTTGATGTTCAGTATGTTTATATTTCAAACAAGCATGTGTTACACCTATACCATTACATATTTATAAAATTAACATTATTATTAATAATTGTGGCAGATCATCAGTGATTTACAGAGCAATAGAAAATGTAGAAGATTAGACATGTTGTGAAACAGCGCATTGCAAGAATATACTCATCGAACTAAAAGTATATACTGGCACAGGACTTTTTCATGAAGGCAACCCTCTTCCCAAAATTATAATTTACCATTTGCCACCCATTCATTGCAGGCATGTTGCGTTTCAGGGGAGGACAGACTCCTCCTTTGTTGCCAGGTTCTTCCCAAGATTTGTTCTCACGGGAGAGTTTTTTCTCACCAGTGTTTTCAGTATTTTTTTCTTCACACTTGCTGGTTTTTTTCTTTTTTTTTGAGTGGGGGTGGTGGGGGGTGTCATTTTCGATATTTCGCAATTTCCAACTTCCCTATATTTCCGTAAAGTGTCTTCATGACTGTCTCTAAAACGTGCTCATGAAAATACAATTGGAATTGAACTGTATTTGCACCTTGCTTGATCCTCTTGCTCTGGGGCCTGGGTGTCATTAAAACTGTGGACAGATGAACAGTACAGATCATTTTAGAATCTGGTCTTCTCAGAGCAGTTGTGTAGGTTCGTCCTTTCCTTACACTAACACACTGACCTCCACTGCCTCTGACACACCACGCTAACCCATATCCCCCTGAAATCTCCATATGTCCCCAAGCCTAAATCCCACAAAATCCTCAGGCTAGCACCTGTTCCCACTGCGCTGGGAGGCACGGTAGGGTGGGGGTGGGGCCGTGAAAACCTTCTGTGCGTCTCTCAGCCGGCGGTCAGAACCCGCGTCACATGACCACCGCGTGTTAAACCCCGCTGATGTTCACCTCGCCTGTCTTGTTCCTGAGCAGCTCAGAGAGCACTGAGCCTCACTGTCTCTCCTAGCCCTGTGTCCCTGCTACCTGCCTGCCTGCCTTCCTTCATGAGTGGGGTTGGTGTTCCAACAAACTGCCCCCCCCCCCCCCCCCCCCCAAATCACTTAAAGTGTTTCACCTTGCTGTTAGTTATGGTTACACCCGCCCATAATTCTGCACTAACTTACCATAACGAACTAATAAACTAATAAAACAGCTCGCAAGCTAAATTCAAGCACCTTTCCATTCGCAGCACAAGGCTGAAGCCTTCAGAGCCGCTCACCCTACCGGAGCCCCGTTTCAGTTGCACGACCACAGGCAGTCAAACCCCTGCTGACGTTCACCTGGCCCTGTCTGTGAGCGGCTCAGCGAGCACCAGAGAGCCCTGCTGTCTTCCCAGGCTCAGCACCTGCTCCCTGACTGCCCCCAGGACAGGGGCCGGCCCTCCGGGGAACCTCTGTACCTTTTTATTTACCCAATGTATGGCCGCTGGTGATGGCAGAGGGTGTAAATCATAGACAGTGTGGAAGCCGGGATATCTGACAGGGCTGAGTCAGAGCAAACACAGTGGAGTTGCACTGCCAGTTTCACTGGTGTACGAGAAGGAGGGGACGACACACGAATAGCTGTCATGCTTCAAATGGTCTGCTTGCATTTCAGTTTCAGCTTCTAGCGTCAAAGCCACAACAATGCAGTCTGCTGCAGCCACGCTTGGAGACCTTCACGAGAAACTCTTCAGCGAGTACTCAGCCGTGCGAAAGGACTGACGAGAACAGGCCGCTGAATGTACCGCAGTCTGACCTGACTGAGAAGTAAACCCCAATGCAGAAGCTGGGGGTGAGCGGGTCGCAGGACAAGACAGCGCAGCTCATCAAGAAATTCCACACTAGAGGACGAATCTGCTTCCCAGACAAACATCCATGAACCATGAGAATTTAGACGCATTTAACCGATTCAAGGAAAGGAAGAATGCATTCTTGTATTTATTATAAATTCCTGAATTCATTCCTGAATATATTTGTGATTTTTGCCACTTTGATGAGATTTTCCCTCGCTCAGAAAATCAAGAGGACAAAAAAACCAAAACAAATTGAACTTTGCTTGTGCGTGACGGCCAGCTCCTGAGTATATAAGGAATTACACCTGAATGTAGTGGGAGGGTGGCAGGAGACATGGTTACATAACTCTGAATTCTTAGAATTTCAGCTCAAGCAGTACATCTGCGGCAGTTTTAAGTTGCTGTACAGTAACACATAGTGCGCTCACTCTTTTGCCGAAGGTACAGTGTCAATTCAGTAACATCTGATTAATGTTGGGCTTCAGATTTAAGTTCAGTTCACATGTCCACAACATACTTCAAGAGGATCTGCGCTTCACAAAATCACAAGACTGATTTTTTAACTAGACTCCAAGTGCAACAAAAATAAGGGTCTAGCAGATTATCCAGGTTTTTAAATTTTTTAAATAGAAATATGGATGATCAGGCTTGTACTGAGAGGTTGGCAAGATTAATGCTACACACAAGCAAGCAAAAAACCCCTTTCATGACCAAAAAAGATCATTTAAAAATAAATATTTAAAATATTTATAATGCTGTTTACAAAGTAGGAAATACTACTAAAAGAGTCTCTGTGAAGGTTTAGGCCCTTTACATGTTCAACCAAAGCCTGGCTCTGAAGCATGAAGGCCCCGTGTGAAACATGCATGCGGCGTTTGAAATGAGGAACCATGCAGAATAATGCGGCTGAATGGCTCAAGGCCCCCGTGCATTTGGTGTGACTCAGGAATACACAGAAAGGCGGGGAGAGAGATAGGGACAGCCTGTGAACTATTTATGATATGTACGACACGACAAGAGTTCTGGCTGCAGGAGCAGAGAGGGAGAATGCCTGGCAACAGCACGCTTTACTGCACAGAGCTTCCAGAATGTTCCAGACTCAAAATGTTGGTGATCGGGGCAGGTGCTGTATTGCCTGGATGCAGAAGGCATCGTCCTGCCAAAGAGCTAGGTAACAGCGAGCTAAAACCCACTATGAAAAAAAAAAAAAGCTTTTGTTAAAGGACAAATGTCGATTTCACGTATAATGGATTCACTTTTGCACTAGGAACCGTGACAATATTAAGCTTGTGTGGGCGTGTATAATATGTATTGTGGATCCAGGGACTCTTCCCTCTCTTGGTCACATCTGATTGAAAAGAAACATTTTGGTGGCCCTGCCCTCTTTTCCCCTGCCCCTATTCACTACCCCACTTCCTTGAGGGCCCCCATGAATCGAAAGGGTTTTCAAACACCTCCTCACTCTCCAGTTTTACATTATTCACATTTGGAGAAACTCTTCAATTAAAATGAACACGATTACCCTTTTTTGTATGTTACATGTATGTTTTTGTTTGTTGTATCAATCTCAAAAAATATTTCCTCAACCGTTGATGTTTTGCTTAGGGATTCAGTACCGTATGTGGATCGGCCATTTCACACATCCTGGTGTAGGGAGAGGACAGTGAAAGCAGAGTTGTGGGCTTTGATTTTCTTAGACAACCTTACCTTCCCTCAGTGATGACCCTCCTTCCAACAGGACGACGGGGCAGCATTATGCTGCTTCGAGCGAAGTACTGGAATCCGATTGGCTGTGGGTTTGAACCTCAGGCGGGGCACATCAATTGCACTCTCGAATAAGGCACTCACCCTGATTTCGCTTCAGTATATATACAGTTGCAACAATGGCCAGTAAAAACATGGGCGACGTTGAGTGGCTCCAAGCAAATTAATAATTAAAAGTAAGTGAAAGGAAAATGGGACACTGAAGAACTGCAGAACATGCCCGCGTTCTCAGGGAAATGGCCAGATCATCACAGCAGACTGCTGCGTGAAACATCGTCCTGACAAAAACAAAAAAAAAACACATCTGTCTTTCACTTTGCTCCTGCAGAGAGTGTGGCCTTCAGGAGGCGTGGCCAACAGAGGGGCATGGCTTGCTGGCAGTAATTCAAAGACCTATCTGCCCAAGAACAGACAAGATACACTGGTGTAATTCTTCACACCTTCCAGGATCAAGTTACCTAACATTCTTAGCACACCAGTGTTACTTTCACCAGGTGTAAAATAAAATGCAGTGACATTCCGTTAGTCAGCAATGTCTTCCACACCACCACCCCCCTCCTACACTTTCACAAGTCCTTTCTGAGTGTGGCGTTTGATTAGTTATGCAAGCACAATACTTTGGTTTTTCATTTTTCTTTAAAATAACAGCTGAAAAATAAGTAATTTTGGATTTGAAAATATACTTGAAGAACATGACCTCACAACAACAAAACTAGGCAAGCCTAGTTCAGCCAGACCCTGGATACAGCCTGTGGGGAACATCGTCTGTCAGAAACTGGATCCTTTGACCCCTGACTTTTTGTTTATAAGTGGTACAGGACCCTCTATTCCCATAGCTTCCAGAAGATAGTTCCTCTTTTTTAGGACTAAATGATATCACTTTTTATTCATATTTTTATTCAATAAGAAAAACTGTCTATGAATCCAAGGTATGGTGACTGCCATACCATGCCATATCTAAACAAGGTCTTTGGGTATCGATAGCCAACTAAGTTAGCTGCATTAAAAGAAGGGCGTTAGTTAAGCAGTAAGTTAGCTATCGGTATTCTTTCAGCGCACCATTAAATGTTAGCTACTTGTAACTAGCTATGTAGGTATAATATAGAAACTAGTGAGCTAGCAGGCGAACTAGCAAATGTTTTTGGGTGCTTTTAACTTATCCAACAGATAAACAACATGCTGTCAGCTATTAACATAATTTGGGCTAACTAGCTATCTGAAACATGAACAATTTCATGTTCAGCATAGTGCTGTTCTTCTGACGTTATATTACTGCACCCACCTGGTGTCGCTAGTTAAGATTAATACCGCCACGAACCGCACGCTAACGCCACTCACGCACATTTCAACAATGGATTAATATCATCACACCACCATGTGCTTTCAGCAATGGGGAGTCAGGAAGTCAACGAGCCAACCAGTCCTAAAAGTAAGAGACATTCTCCGTTCTTGGCCGGCCCGCAGTGTCCGGCAAAAATACCAATTGTAAAAATGCGCAAGTTACTTGTAATCCAGAAAAAATAAGAGAACTTTGTGCTTTGTGTTACTCCAGCCCTGTTAGAGTAAGACCCTCTCAGCAGCTTCACTAGCCAAACTTTCAGCCCACCTCCCCAATGTGACAAGCCACACAATTCAGGCAGATGCACAGGCCTTAAACGATCCATGACTGATGCACTGCGGTGTAAATGCTGAGTACAACTCGCTCTTATTAAGTAGAGTATGAAGCATGGAGCTCACGCCCAAAGAAACAGAAAAACCCTCTGACTTTTGTAAATTTGTTTACCATCAAATTCCTCAAGCTAACAGTCCAGGGTGCTCCTTTCAGTTTTTCCAAGGAAATTATTCTTTTTAATTGTCAAGTTCTCCTAGCTGGGGTGAAACTGTTGCATCACACGCAAAACCATCATGTAACTTCTACAATAAAACAGAGCACAGATAAGATGTGAGGGAGAGGGTTTATTGCTCAGTGATGGTGTAAATCCCATTCAATCATAATCACAGGACACAGATACCCTCCCCCCTCCTCTGCTGCATATGCATAAGTCTGAGCACAGTCCAGCCATAAAGCTCATTCCAACACTTCATATCTCTAGTGAAGGCTGGCTGTAGAACTGGCTCAGAAAATCAATTTCCACTTTAAAAAACTACTTCCTCCACCCAAGGTGTTTACATTATTTCTGCTAATAACCACAACCTATGTAATAGCCCTTTTAAGTAAAAAAAACAATCACAGCTCTTAAAATTCAAGGAACATAAGGATGGAAGTCTCTTCTTTTTTGGTGTGGAATGTCTGTTGTGACACCAAACATTCCTTCGTGTGTGCTTCAGCATAAAAACACTGGGCATGGACAGTAAAAACCTCAGCAAAGGGACGACTGCACAGAAAACATGGACTCCAGTCTCCGCAATGTCACTTCTACTATTACAATTCAGACAAAAACAAGCTGTTAAAAAACAGATAACAATTTTTTCAAAGTCTTAAAAACTTAAATAAAAACTGCATGACTTCTCTTAAAAACCTATTTTTTTTCCACATTATAACTGCAACTTCTATAATCCAAAAACCTACAAGATATACGAATGTTTGGTCAGTGAGCCTGAGGGTTGGGTTGCTAGGTGACCAGTTTAGGAAGCACGGCGCGTAGAGGTATTCCGACGCCAGGGTCCCCCATCATGTTGGTCCTGAGTTTGCCGTTGGCGGTGCCTATGGTTGGCGGCAGTTTGGCGATAATGCCGGGGAAGGAGGTACTGTGCTCAGCGGCCCGCCTGGGCAGCTGGGACTTCTCGGCGGGGGCGGGCGCGTGGACGGGCGCGGGCTTGGCGGCGCGGCGGCAGAGCCAGGGGTGGCGCAGGGCCCCGCTGGGGACCATGCGCACCGAGGGGTCCCACTCCAGGCACTTCCGCAGGAAGTCCAGGAAGGCGGCGTCCTCGCAGCCCTTCAGGGCCGACGCCCACTCCTTGCTGCCCGGTGGGCCGCGGACCTTCCCGCGGCGCGAGCGCCCGGCCGTCAGCACCACGGCGCCGCTGGGCAGCGTGCTGGCCGTGCAGTAGCGCGGGTGCCCCTTGGAGCTGAAGAAGTTCTTGGCCCGCTTGGACTGCTCCAGCAGCTTCTGCGGAGGCATGCCCAGGACCTCCATCATGCAGGCCAGCTGGTCGCCCTCGTCCTCCCCGGGGAAGAGCGGGTAGCCCGTCAGCAGCTCGGCCAGGATGCAGCCCAGGCTCCACATGTCGATGGGCATGCCGTAGCGGGCGCCCAGGATGACCTCGGGCGCGCGGTAGAAGCGGGACTGGATGTAGGTGTAGACGCGCTGGTGCTCGAAGCAGCTGGAGCCCAAGTCGATGACCTTGATGCCGCTGCGGCCCTGCTGCTTGAGCAGGATGTTCTCGGGCTTCAGGTCGCAGTGGATCACCTTGCTGCGCTGCAGGCCCTCCAGGCACTGCAGGATGGACAGGGCGAACTTGCGCACCAGCGGCAGGCTGAAGCCCTGGAACTTGTTGCGCTTGATGAGCTCGTAGAGGTTCATGCTGAGCAGCTCGAAGGTCATGCAGATGTGCCCGCGGAAGGTGAAGCTCTCCAGCATGTGCACCACGTTCATGGCGCCCGTCTTGTCCTGCTTGCGCAGGTGCTCCAGGATGCGCACCTCCTCGGCCGCCTGCCGGTGGAAGCGCTTCTCGTTGCGCACCATCTTCAGCGCCAGGTGCTGCCGCGTCTTGTGGTCGTACACCTTGGCCACCTGGCCGAAGCTGCCCTTGCCGATCACCTTGAGGAACTCGTAGCGGTAGGCCAGGTGGTCGTGCGGCACGTGGATGTAGCCGCCCTGGTCGTCGTCGAAGCCGCCGTTGTTGGCGCTGCCGCCGGCCGCCGCGGCCGGCCTCTTCTTGGCGTTGGGCCCCAGGAAGTAGACCTCCGGGTAGCCCAGGATCTCCTGCTGCTCGGCGGCCGTCAGCTGGTGGCGGTGCTGCTTGAGGGCCTGCTCCGGCGTCAGGGGCGGCGGCCTAACGGGCCGGGCGGCGCCGCTGCCGCTGTCGGCGGACTTGGCGGAGCCGCTGCTGTCGGCGCTCCGGTCCTTGGCCAGGGCCGGCAGGGTCTTGCTCTGGCCCTGGCTGCCCCCGCTGCTGCTGCTCCGGCCGTGGTGGAGCAGCACGGCGTTGGCCCGGCGGGTGGAGGAGTCCTCGCTCGCCTGCTTCACCCGCGGCGGCACCGCCCGCAGCGCCACCGGGTGGTCCTTCGTCGCGGGCTTGTTCCCGACCTGACACAGGAACAGGAGAATGGATACTGCTGAGACCGTGCCACTTACAGCAAATAAATATATGACACGTAGCACTGTACTCGTGCTATACAAACAGTCTGCTTTTTACCTGATAATGCTATATCTATAAATAAACAAATAAATAAAATAGTACATAAACTTGCGCAAATCAAAACAGGTAGTAGTTAGGCATTTTCACATTGAGCAGTAGAATTCCCTAGGGGCATATTAAAAACTAGTTAATGAAACAAAGTAGCACCTCTTGACTGATCCATGAATATACTAAGCATTTCAGATGCTAGTTATGATGAATGTTGACACTGCCAACAAGGAACAGCAAACTCCTTGCTATAGCCACCAAGCTTTTTACACTCAAATTTGGGAGGAAGAGTTGTATGGTTGTCTGTTTTGTTCACATGGGTGTAGTTCTAGCCCCACTATAGGAAGTCTGTTTATGCAAAACAGAACTGCATTGGATATGATTATATCTCTCACAGCTGTTAATAATCCACTAAAGGACATAAGAACTAGAAGTCCCAAACCTATTGAGAGTGGCCCTAACTATTCTGTTCAAAGCACAAAGCTCAAAAAAGGGCCCAATTAAAACCTGCACAAGTAGCCAGACAGCAGTTTTTTCCATCCGCAACTTTACTGCAGTCCAACCAACAATATGGTCAATTTCTTTATTTCAACAGCTATCATCTTTCCGCCCATGGAAAATTACAGGACCACAGTAGATGGCTGCTTCATCCAAAGTCTGACAGGACAAAAAATGCAATCTCTAATGAAACAGAAACCCCTGCTGCTGTAACTTCAGCTCAATTTCTGTACCGTCTCACTAGCGCAATAAATGCAGCCAAACGGGGATATTTTTAGTTACAAATACCGAGCTGCACTGAGCAAGTGAAAGTAAGAATGGTAGAAGACTGGAAAAGTTGTCTGCATCACAAGTTCCCAAATTCTGTGCACACGACCCACCTGTAACCAAATAACCAAATAAAATTTCTGGGATCCCACCCCCCTCATTAAGACACAGCCTGAAGCGTTTGCGTTTCTCAAAAACACATTTTAACTAGCACAGAGCATGTAACAACTGGAAGTCATTTTTGTATGTTTTCTCAGGACCCACCCACAGTATGTTAACCGCTGGTCTACACCAACATAGCTGTCTTAATAAGCTCGTCGTCTGTTGCGCACCAAAGCGGAACATCCGACGTGCAAAACGTGTGGCTGCCTCAACCACAGCAGAGCGGGAACTGAATCTGAGGGGAGCCCCAAAACAGCAGCTTCCACACAGAAGATCAGCAGTCTGGCCTGGTACACCACCGACATTAAAGGGCCAGCTTCAAGAGAGGTGTCCTTCACAGATTTAAATCTACAGGAAGGTCCAGCCCTACAACCCATTCAGATTAAATCTACAAGAAGATTCAGTGCTATTGTCACAGATTGAATCTACAGGAAGGTCAAGCCCTATAACAATGCAGATCAAATCTACAAGAAGTTCCAGTGCTATTGTCACAGATTATATCTACAGGAAGGTCCAGCCCTATAGGCAATACAGATTAAATCTACAAGAAGATTCAGTGCTACAGACACAGATTAAATCTACAAGAAGGGCTAGCATCAGCACCAAGAAGGGTCAGTGCTGCCACAGATTAAATTTACATGATGTTTCAGCAATATTGCCATTGTAAAAAAAAAAAAATATATATATATATATATATATATATATATATATATATATATATATATATATATAAAGGAGGGGGGGATGAAAGAGAAAGAGAAGCAGAGAGGTGTATAGAGGGCGAGAGTGGCTGACCTTTGCCTCTACTTTATCAATTTACTTTAAATGAGTTCCTTCAAACATGACATTAACAAATGGCTGTGGCATTACGTGGCAAGTCATATATGATTTGGGAAAATGTCAAATTAAAAAGTGAAGAAAAAACTAGAGAGAAAGAACACTATGTCTGTACAGAAAATGTCCAGTATGGCTTCATAAATGATAGATCGTGAAGAAAAAAAGGGAGGAGGAAAAAAACAACAACCACAGAACAGCTTCATATAGGCTAACCAAAGCACTTTACAGGAACAGACGCACGCTATTGACTAGACATTAAAATAACTGTTATGCAAAACAGGACATTTACACAGCATGAGTAGCTGTATCTCTCTGAGCCAGCTGCTTTGACAGGAGGCTAAACCCCATCCCTCAAGCCTTTAGACAGAGATCATCCTGTGCTTTAACATATGGGGAGAATGGCACCGACATCCATGACAGATTACTGCCCCACACAACATGAGAGCGTAGGGATAACAACGATTACCGTGCCCAAGCCATAAAGCGGTTTGCTCATTTTAGCAGCAACTCATTTAGAAACAGGTTAACGGTGCCAGTGTAACACTATCTTTCAAACAAATTAACAGCTTTCTGTGAATGCTCCTTGTTTGGTAACTTAGCTCTTTTCTATTACAATTTATTTAACCGGAATATACAACACTTTCATACACGCAGATGTTTCATACCTTTTTTTCCCAAAGGAAATTCCCCCTCCAAAGGTATTCAAATAACAAAATGCAATTTCTGCAAGCTGTGTTGGACTATGAAAATGAAGCCAAACTCAGAAAAAATTTTGTTCAAAGCGCAAGTATTTGAATAAACAGATCTCATTCATTCATAATAATATGCATAAACATTGAACAAGAGTGAAAAAATACAATGCATTCTGTATTCAAAATAAGGAATAGACAAAGACCACAAAAGCTCATGCATGACAAATACACACAGGCCCACAAGTGAACACACACACACGCACACACACTGCCCTACCTGAATGAACAATCTCAAAAGAGCACCCACACAAAATAATGGTAGAGCCAAAAAAACAAAAAGAAAACCCCGTCTGACAGCAGATGGTACAAGACGGTTGCTAACAGCGTCTTTTCAGCAAGCCAGAAGAGGGAAAAATGCTTGTGACATGTAAGCAGAAGCCACAAAATTTACATCGGAGATGTGTGAAAAAGCAAACAGTGTTTAGCAGTATACGGAAAAAGAAGGACAGAAAAAAAGACTATTACATAAAAGCAAACCAAACCCACTGCCAACACAGATATGAAGATGGGGTAAAATGCTAAAGCTCCATTATAGCTCTGAGAAGAACCGGGTTTGGTCTGATGAGTAAAAACACTGTTTACTAGGGATTACCGAGAAGCGACCGAGTCAAAGGCGTTGTTTCATTTAGGCCAGATACAAAGTACATAATCTAAATTTCCTGTTCGGCTAAACGGGCTTGCCAAGGACCAGACAGGAAGCCAGAGACGGGCGGCACGAGCATGATGTCAAAGGAATTGAGAGGACACCTGTAGCAGTATCACATGACTATCAAAAACAAGGTAATGATGACATGAATAATTCTAATCATAAGACTGGAGTTATGCATGTAGGACCTGCACCAGTGCTATTTGCATGCATATCTTCCCCATTCCTTGGCTGACACTGAATGGCAGGGAGGTTAAAAACTTTTCTATTCTCTCATGATGAGCCGGACAGACTATTCTCCTGCACAGATTCTCCTATACTGGAGTGACCCGGAGTACTTACTGTGTGTTTGAGCAGCGGGGGCAGTACTGCGGGGCTGTGACCATTCATGACGGTCTCCTCATTGGCTGTGTGGTCCGCGCGCCCATATGACTCATAATGAAAGTCGCCATTTCTCACTGTCAAACAAGACAAGAAAAAAAGCACACACACACACCATGAAAACCAACACCTGAACTTGAACCTGAAACATTGTCACGTAAGCACTTAATGAGGACCTGCACACTGGAGTGGAAGATTAGTTCTAACACTTCAAGCTAATACTCCAATTATTACTTTTGCCCCCAATTCTGCATGCTTTTAAAGCCACAATGTCAGTATCTACTATTTTGTTAGATGACTTTACGCACAGACATTGAAACTGAGTGCGCTAATGAAATCAAGAGCAGCCACAGAATGAGGTTATTCAAGGAGAAACTGTTCAATAAAGTGGGCACTGTCAACAATATTTTTTGTAAATTATTTCTCTGAAAGTCCTCTTGCGACTACTGCTTGAAAACAAAGCGGTTTCCACAGACTGCGAAAACATCAAGGAAAAGAACTGTCAAGAAAAAGCTACAGCACCAACCTTGAGTGCATTCTCAGACTAACCTGTCATGGATCAAATTTCAAAGATAAAACATAAAAACTTCAATCCAGAATTTCCAGTAAAGAAATTTTAAGTAATCCCTGTGGTGGATACAGTGAAAACAATAGGAAAATTGCCGGAAGAAAAAAACATTTTGCTGACTTGGGGGAAATTCAGGTTACCTGAAAATCAACAACATACAGTCATATTGCCACCCATATAGTGAATATCAATGGAGCCATCTGCAAGAGCCACAAGTTGGCTGAAGATGTCCGTTTTGCTAACATAAGGGACATTTCACACCAAGTCAAAATACTCATGTCACTGAGGTAAAATGACATTCAGATGTTTACTTTTACAATTACATTCTGACGACATCATAGCAAGTTCATTTTGAAAGTGCTGGCAGGTAGTCGGTCCCTAACGCATTTAAGTCCACAGAATATAAATAGCATTGTATGTTTCAACATCCAAGCCATTTAGCTATTCCATTGTTTTCAGGTGCAGCTGCAAGACGCTCGACGCCTGCTTAAAGCAAAAATGTAAATTGAGCCAGGCGACTAACGACATCAAAAAAACCACCTCAAGCTATAATACATTTTACATAACTAATGTAGGCCACAGTCTGTTTTCCATGTAAGTGCATGCTATACATAAATATACAGGATTTCATTTGACGCAAATGTTTTAATTTACTACCGTGCAAACGAGATTAAGTCTGCAGTGTACCGCCTCTGCACAAATTGCACTGAATAGGATAGACAGAAACACGTGCATACAACAATAACCTTATCAAGGGAGTGCGTTGAACTTCCTGACAATGTAAAACACTAATGGTGTAGCTAGCTACTTCTGTGGCTGTCAGTGTTTATGTAGGTATGTGCATGTTGTACGTTCTTCGGTCGAGATCAGGGACAAGCGCCACACAAACGACATATGACCCAGCGAAAAGTAGTTTACGTTACTGAAATCGCAGTGCTGTTAGTAAAGTTGCTTACCTGTTGTGATGGGACCTTCTGCTTTCCTGCTCAATATCATGACTGTAGTTTGAGGTTGCAGTGGGCATCCATAGCGGTGCAGGCATGCACAATGAAATTATTAACTCCGACGCCGAGGAAGTCTGGAGGATGCCTCTAATTGAGCTCAATTTAACGTTAACAATTTGAGTCGCAGTGCCCAAATTCACAGGATACTAGGGAAACAGAGTAGCCTACTCCCTAGCCCCCAGTTTAGTTCTGAACCAAGGAACGTGTTAACGTCAAAACTCAGTCTAATCAAAGTTATCTATACGTAGCCAGAAGATATGAAAGTAAACTTTATTAAACAGTGTTTGTAGGTTCGGATGTACAGGTTAGCTAATTATCTAACCAAAGCATACCACCGACCAAAATGTTTTCTTTGTAGCTAGCTACGCGTGATAGTTAGCGAGGTAGTAACTTATAGCTTCCGTGGTCTTATCATTTACGCCAGAATTTGTCATCATCTCCCCGCAAAAAAAGTTGCAGGGCAGGTATGTTCACGGACTTCCCGGTGACTGGCTGTAACGTTACATCCAAGCTCTATGGCAAACATACAGTACTGAATTTAGTCGGCAAAAATAAGTTCGGTCCCAGCAATTAGCCAGCCAAGGGCTAGTTGGGCTAGATAATTAACATATGTCCTGTTGGAGCAGTCTTCGTTGCTCCGTCATTTCCCTACGCTTATGATCATCCATTCCACAAAAGTCTATTGGTTTACCATTTAGAGATTTATGCTGAATTCTCAAACAAGCAAACTTGTTTGCTCGGTAACTGGAGCTAGCTACTGCCAGGCAAACCAATGCAATGTTTGGTTTACCTTCCGGACTGGCAAAGCTAGTTAGGTAATTGTATAGACTAGTTTGTTCATAACCGAAACTGACCGTTCCCCAAATAATCCTTAAAATGTGAGAATCTCTCTTCTGGTTAAAACAAATGTTCGTGAGCGGTTCCCTTTTGCGCCAAACACTGTCCTTGTTAATCCTTCTTCTTTAACGTCCCAGTGGCGAAATCTTCTAAGTTGTCGACTGCTTGCTGTAGCTAGCGTCATCGGGAATAATAAGGTAGTGAAGGCGAAACAAATGTGTAGGGCGTGGCGACAGCAGTGCCATAATGGCTCAAAAACGACACCTACCCGCTTGGTTTCGCTAAATCCTCCCTTTACTTAAAGGGCCATCGCACTGACGCTGTGGATAAAACATTGGAGCCAACATGGCAACCAGTGTAGCCTACTTTGTACAAATTCGCTGATTTCAGATCAGTAACTACTGTTTCAAATGCTATTAATGTTCGTGCAGCTTCAGGGTGGGGACACTGACTCTGGGTCGGGCGTGAGCAGGGGGGTATAATCCGTGTCACACTGAATAATCACCGAAACTCCATACACAAGTTCCACATTGTTTACAAGTCCAGTAATTTCCCGCACCGAACCATTGTTAACGAGAGTATTATTATTTATGAACTGACAATAAACACGTCCTGTATGGCAATGGGGAAATTAGATTAAATTTCCCTGAATTAGTCAGTTTAGAAAAGGTGTTCTTTTTAGCTTCGGGTTCCCGACCGGGATATTCTCACTGATACTTGCAAAGATGGCTGCTGCCTGGACTTCATGAAATAGAAAAGCATTGTGATGACTTTTCATCATCTCTACGAAGAGGTGTGGAAAACAAATTCTGCAGCTGTAATATTGCAGATAACCATTCAGAATAGTCCATCGGATTGCACTGTTTCGTTCCAGGATGTTTGCGAAACCGTTCCGTGTCAAATCCAACACGGTGATCAAGGGATCTGACAGGTGTGGGGCGCTTATTTATTGTCATTAAGAATTTTAACAGCTAAATAAAAACAAAAACAATTATATCACAACCAATAAGGATAGGGAATATTATTCTATGCATCAGGCGAAGATGGCTGGCTTGCCAAAACAGTAAATGTATGTTAACAACAGCAAGGGCCGTACACGGCAGTTTATTAGACAGCCGGCTAACCAGTTTAGTCTAACGAAAAACAGTGTTTTGTTTATGGGTAGTTTCAGATGGTACACCGTTAGATCTGAAACCACAATGGATATCAGAGTTGCAGAGTTCAGTTTGATTAATTCCTTTCATTTTGATATAAACTCAGCGAGCCAGCTTTCTCTGTGTGCTGTTCCAACTAGTGTAACTAACAGTAATGTGAATTAGCCACACTGTTGTGCTGTTGGTAAAACTGGCATATGTAGTGTTTGCTGTTATTATTATTATTATTATTATTATTATTATTATTATTATTACAGGAGGAAGCTCAAAACAGATGTCTCAAATGCCTTCCCCGCGCTTTCGGCAGAAGACATTAATGAACTTGTCCCGAGCAAGGAAGAGCTGAATGTGGTCAAGATATACGCACACAAAGGAGATGCTGTCACTTTGTACGTCCTTCACAAAAACCCAATGTTTTTCGAAGTGGAAAAGCAGCTTTACCCCACAGGTATTTTGGCAACGAAGTTGAACTGTTTTGTTTTCGATACACTAGACGACAGCTCTGAGGGACGGATTTTTAAAAAAAATCCTCTTGTTTCCACAGTATACACGCTTTGGCGGCATCCGGATCTCTTGCAAACCTTCATAACATGGCCCGCAGTTCTGCAGAAATTAGCAGGAGGAGCGGGTAAGGTGTCACATTTTGAGACATCATTTCACTAATGCCCACATTACTGCGACTAATCACAGCAGGTTTTAGGATTGTGTTGACAGCCACTCGGTTGGGAAGATTGCTGTAATGGCTATCTTTTTGATCAACAAATGAAGCCTTCAAAACTTGAAACCACATCATCTTATATTTGTACTATCCCATTAGATTTGGAAGAGGGGCACGCAACTTCTTATATTAAACAAACATACTTATAGGCCCTCATTGAGTATTGCCTACATACAGTAGGCCATCATTGTAAAACATAACTACAGACAGATGCCTTCCCGTGCGCTATAATGACACTGAATGCGCTGAAGTCCCTTCCTGTTGTCTGTTTGTGTTGCAGACCTCATGTTGCCAGGAGTGGTGGTTCCAACCGCGGGACTACCACAGGTCAAAAAAGGGGAGCGCTGCTCTGTTTCCATGGTGAAAAACAGGTGATCCTAAGTCTCCCGCTGTGTTTGTCTGCTTCTGCACTTCGGTCCCAAGTGAAGCCTTGTGTTCTGAACTGTGTTACCACCCTGAGTGCGCTTATACATTACCACCTGTTTCGGTTTCACTCAGGGCACCCGTCGCCGTGGGAACCGCCACCATGTCCACCTCGGATATGTGTGAACTTGGCATGAAAGGGAGGGGCGTGTCCATTCTGCACACCTATATGGACAACCTGTGGTGCGTCCTGGAATATTCTATGAAAACCAGCAATCCTTTCCCCACTCTTACGCTGTCGGTGGTCAGGGTTTAGCGATGGTTTAGCTGCCACTGAGGTCTAGTAGAGGACAGTAGACAGTTTTTGGAGGGCTAGAATATAGGACACAGAGGTATACAGCTTTCTCATCCACACCAAGGCAGTTGGAAAAGTGTTTGCAATTTCACAGGTCAAACAAATGTACATTTTTTTGTTGGAGAGAAAAATGTGTTCCTTTCTTAGTCATATTATTTTCTGTTTATTTGGACCTCTTCTGTTTGGTTGTGCTTTTCTCCCTTTTATGTCCCAAGGATTCTCAGCCATGAAGAATGTAAATATCCCTCCACATAAGCAGTCAATGAATCCAGAAAGACCAAATACAGAATTGCTGACACACACAAAAGTGTAATCAAAGAGTAGAAGAGTACAAAGTTTCAGTGCATTTATGTAACTAGAGTGTGATTAAGACTTTGGCTCTCCAGGACCAGAGACACTTGTAAAGCCTGATCTTGAAATGATAATTGTCTCCAATAAGTATCAGGATAACATGTGAGTACAAAGTCCAAAGTCTAACATTGATGATGTCATATCTTCTTACTGTTTTTTTCCTAGGGGGTTTGGGGACAAGACAGGGCCCCCCTCCATCCTGCCTGTGGAGAGCGAGGGGAACGCTGAAGGGGAGATGGAGGGTGAAGAGCAGGACGTCGGGGAGTGTGAAGGGGAACCTGAGGGAGACCCTGAAGGAGACCTGTCCCCGGACCCCCTCTGCCCGAATCTGCAGGAGCTCAGCCTAGCTCCGAAGGAGGGGGTAGAAGAGCAGGGGGAGGAGGAAGAAAGGGAGGAGAAGGAGGATCAGGAGTGTGGAGACGAAGATGTGGAAGAGGAGGACAGCAGATCTCCGCAAGGTTAGTCCTGATACTCAGCAGGTCCTGTCTGAACACACTCCTGAGATGCTGTAATGCAGCTTACTGAATGGAGCAAGCAGAGGAGGCGGGCTGTGATGTTTGAAGGTAGTGTTCCAAAGAGTCCCACATAGTACATCACATTACTGTCACTTATCCAGAGTGATGTAACATGTAAAAGAACGCAAGTGCATCCACCAGAGTTATGTGAGCTGTGCCAGAGGTATCGAACGCCATTCCCAGTCCAGCAAATGCAACATCAATACAGCACTAAATGTAGGTTAACTTATGCAACCTAGAACCGGTATATAAATCATAGATATTTAAAAGCTAAAATCCATATAAAACCATTAAACATGCTGTTATAATCCTGAAAAGAGTAATGGGTGTGGGAATAGGGAGGGGGCCAGGATACAGGATGCTAACATGATGTTGCAAGGAGGGGTGAGAACTCATGCACCCATCAGCGCTGTCTTGCTTATTTACCCCCCCCCCCCACCCCCACCCTCACCCTCACCCTCACCCTCACCCCCCACACACAGAGCAGATGGATGCCCTGCTCCTCCAGTGCTTCCTGCACGCCCTGAAGAGTAAGGTGAAGAAATCAGAGCTCCCCCTGCTGACTAGCACCTTCCTGCGCAACCACATGATCACCTGCTGGTACAGTACCCTGCCCCCCGCCCTGTTCTGTGATTGGCCGGTTTAGTCATCTCCTGACCCCTTAAGTTCTGATAGGACCGGGCTTCCCAACCCAGTCGGCGCCAATTCAGATTCAGGAAATCAGGTTAGGGGAATTATCTGCGTAATGAACTGCTTTAAGCAATGAAGTAACAGTGAAAGCCAGCCGACCCTGTGACTACCAAGGACCAGGATTAGGGGCCATTATACAGCCAATCATTCATAGAAGAAGATTACCATATGTAACTTACAAAAGCAGTGCCACACCTGGGGTTTGAACCTGCAACACATATAATACATCCAGTTTCCTGATCTGAATGCCTCACTGCATCATGTAAAAACAGTCAGAAATCATCCCATTTTATTTTCTGTGCATTTTCTTTTTTGCAGTCCTAGCGGGAAACAGTTGGACCTCAAGAAATCCAGTTACAAAAAGGTACAGCAGCCAGTTCCTTGCAGCACAACACTTACCACACCAAACTGTGACCTACGGCTTTTATCTGTGAAGACCTCATGATGAGTCTGCCGGGTTTGTTAAGTGTTTATCTTCTAGGTGTGTCCAAACAGTAGCACTAGTCTCTCTCTCTTGCTCTCTCTGTCTCATACATATATAAATTTATATATTTTTATCTTCCAGCTCTCAAAGTTTCTGCAGTGTATGCAGCAGCAACACCACTTGCTAAAGGTGAAGGAGCTCAGCAAAGGGGTGGAGAGTATTGTGGAGGTGGCCTGGAAACACCCAGAGTAAGTCTTGTTTACTTTTTCACCAAACTCCTCCATCCCAACACCCCCTGTAAAATCTGTTGATGATTGCAAAATCTCAATTTGTTTTGCAATTGTACTGTGCCTCATGTTCCCTCATGCATTACCCTCCTCTGCCTGCAGGCTGCGCTCTTTTTCTCCACCAGAGGATAGTCCAAAGGAGGAAGGTCCTACAGAGAGCAATGGGGAGTCTGACCATCCATACCACCCTCCAGAAATCATCGCCCTCTACTCCGTCTCTGCCCGGCTCCAGCCTCTCTTTGAGGATTCCCAGAAGAGGTGTGCTATCTGTTGCCCCCTGCTGTCTGGGGGTGGGACTGTAGGCAGGAGTGCGGACTGCTGATGTCCTGCATTTTTTCTCTGCCACAGGAAGGGGGCAGTGCTCTCTGCAGGCGAGGTGAGGACCATCATCACAGAGTATGTGAAGAAGAATGAGCTGGTCGATGAGATAAACAAGAAGTAAGTTTATATAACACAGTGTGTGGCCGTGTATTCATGCACCCTCCTGACCTGGGTCAGATAAGTATTTGAAATGCTTTTTTAAGACTCCAATACAATTTCCAAATCAGTGATAATTTTCAAGAAAACACTTTTCTTACCAAAATGAAGAATTAACAAGCATCAGGATCTAAAACGAAGTTGGAACTGTGAGCAGGTTCCCACACAGAAAAGTAGGAGGGGTGTCACACGCTGTTTCTACATTCCAATGAAAAGGGCATGCACACTATGGCTACATATTAAAAGAAATACAAGTGCAGTGGTGGATCTATTTAGAGGTTCTCAAACTATATGTACTGGAGGGTCCTGAGAAGATTATCCTTCCACAGATGTTCATA